>NC_045154.1:9724421-9836921 GCF_900700415.2 Clupea harengus | reverse complement strand
CGTCGGCCCAGGGATAAAAAGGCTGCTCTGTTGTGGCCCGGGCCAAACATCTGATTGTTTGGAATTGCATTAATTTGAATGGGAGGCAGAGACAAGAAGAGTGGCTGGGCTGAGTGCCAGTGGCCCGTCCGACACGGAGGAAATGACAGAGGGAAGGAAGGAAAAGAAAAAGACAGAAAGAAAGAAAGAAAGAAAGAAAGAAAAAGAAAGCAAACAAAGACATAAAAGAAAGAAAGTAAGAAAACTGAAAAGACTAAAATGGTCATACAAGTACACAGACAGACACACACAAACAGACACACACACACACACCGAAGATCCTCTGGTATGAATGCTATTGTGATAGCCACGTGATCAACTGACAACCTGATGCTGATGCAACCCTCTCAACACTACACAAACATGAAACTCCAGTGCTCTGCTTGAGTAGGTGTACACAATTTGCCAGCTTACTTAACTCAAATACAAACACAGGACGGGACCATCTGTCCATCAAAAGATTAAAACCAATTATGGAAGCAGGTACGTGAGACAATACATTATGGATGTATAGGCTAACAGCCATTCCAGTTGCATAACAGTGCAACACATGTTAGGTTTTTTTTTACTGGCAAAGAGACAGAGGGAGCAGGTGTTGATGTTTGGGAAGGGGTCCCTTCTTACTCTTGCATCATGGGACATGTTATAAACAGAGTAGGGGAGGTGATGAGTGTGTGGTAACCATGGTGACATGCACAACAGCCCACACCTGCTTATCTTTTCCGGGAAGAGAGGCCTGATGGGACACAGAGCTGAGGTCCTAAAACCCCACACCTCGGGCGGCTGCGCTTATGCACTTCTCCTTTTCCTTCTGTCTGACTGGACCGGTGTGATGCTTACGTCTTTTTCAGTGTGCTGCGCTTTGAGTAGCACTCCACAGTAGTAACACTCCAAAAACAGTGCATTGTGATTACAACACAGGGTCACAGAAGTGAAGCACCTAGTCAACACAGAAAACCAAATTTAAACAAATCAATTAGTTATCTTCCTGTACCTGTAACTGATGTGATCGATATGGTAGCAAAGATTGAGCAGCTTATGACAAGGCCAAACAGCTAACTGGTGTTTCTGTGAGGTTAATAACACGCAAGATGCCAGTGACTCCTTTTGTTTCTGCATTAGCTTGTCTCAAAAGCATTTAGCTAAGCGTTGACAATTCCAGAAATACGCTCAAGTCAATCGTCTCTACCTTCAGATAATGGCTTTCCAGCTAGCGGTGTCATAATCATGACTCAGGATGAGGTGTATGGTACAAGCCAGAACTTGGGAGCAAAAAACCAAGGTGGAGAATGGAGGATTACCAGAAGAGCCATACACTAGGCAACACATTTCACCACAACAGCTTTATTGGTTTATGTGGTACTGCCACACACACACACACACACTAACATGAATGGGAGTTGCACCCGAACATGTACCAATCAGGCAACTCAAGAGGATGCTAAATAATTGATTGGAAGCATTTCTACGGCAATCCAATGCTCCGGTTTAAAAAAGCCCACACAGAACCAGATGTTAATTTGTCTGCATGACTCATCACTGAGCTGATACTGGGCCTCATCCTCATGCACAGCATCTCAGATTGCAGCTGACGGCAGCGCGGGGCTGTGCCAGGTCCGGGCTGCAGGCATTCCAGAGCCTAAGCCACTATCAGGGCAACATCTTCCAGTCTCAGCAGAGCTGCAGAGTAATACCCATTCAGAGATACGATCGCACTGACTCAGGAAGGCACAGAGAGACAGGACAGATGCTCCGCAGTTTTCAGCCGATCCGAATCAGATGAGAGCCCGTAAAAAAAAGCGGGAACATTTGCCTGTGTCTATGTGTCCACGCACCACCATAGAGATACAACATAGAGATTTCAGTGATACAGCCTCACTGTAGCCTTTCGGCTGAAATTTCCTGCTGTATCCTTCAGGATCAGTGAAGTTTGTGGCAATCAATAAGTCAGGTTCTGGATCAGTCAAGTTTTGCAGAGCCACAATAGAGGTTAAAGCAGGACGGGCACCTGGGTGGACTGGACACACCGCCTGAGGAGGCCATGCCTCACGACTCATTGAGGCTAGTCAGGCTTGTAAAAATAGCAGGCAAGGCCATCCAGGCAGATGTCACAATGTTCATTCAAATAAACTCAAGGATAGAAGAGGTGTGTGTGTGTGTGTGTGTGTGTGTGTGTGTGTGTGTGTGTGTGTGTGTGTGTGTGTGTGTGTTGATAGTCTGTCTTTCCAGGATGTTTACAGTCACCTTCCATTAGAAAACACAAACAAAGCTTGAGGTAGCTGCCCATGTGCTTGTGTGGGCTTGACACCAGCGCTGCCCAGAGGCTGAGGGAACATGGGTGCTGTTACCGTGTGACCACGTGACCCCTGCCTACACCGCCCATCCCCTGAACATCCATTGCTTCCAGCTCAGTGCCACTCATCTGTTGTTGCCTCCATGTCTCTCTCTCTATCTCTCTCTCTCTCTTTCACACACACACACACACACACACCACACCACCACCACCACCACCACCAGACTGTCCTTCTGTCCATCTGTTTCTTTCTTTGTGCCATTTCCTCTCTCTCTTTTTCTACCCGTTCTTCCTGCTGCATGTGCTTGTTTTCTTTCCCTCACGTAACCCCTCTCTACATTCTCTGCCTGTACTTCCTCTCCCCCCAGTCAGGTTCTTTGTACAACATCTCCCTTGATTTGGTTTCATTCACGCTGTGTCTTCCTTTTCCTTTCCCTTTACTCTTCTTTCTCCACTTCCTGTCTCGTTCTCTCCGCCTCCATATCTCCCTCTCTTTCCTTTCGCTTCCTTTCTTTAACCTTCAAAGCACTTTGAGCGACGCTCTCACAGCAGCCCGCATGGTTAGCTGCACCTCCTCCCGCTGCACTCCCAAAGGATTCAGTTACCTGTCTGATGTAAATAAATATTTTCTTGTTTTGGTGTGATCTGGTTATTCTTTTGGTGTGACCTGGCACACCATTGCGTAGGTGCGATTCGGCTGTGTCGGTGAGTTGCGGTTTGTGTGTCCCAGCATGTGTGTGCCACCCCCGCCCCGTGAGTGGCTAGTCCCAGTCACAGGCTTACAGCCTGCCTAATGGCCAGTCTTCTCCCCTGCAGGCCCCAGCTCCAACAATGGGATCTGAATTACGGTGGCGTTGTGTGGCTTTGTGTGGGGTGCCGGGGGTTGGGTCAGGGGCGCCGGGGTTGGATGCTGGCTTTTGTTGGGGCCACAGTGAAAAACACTGTGGGTGGGAAATGGCAGGTTTTGGGGGGGTAGTGGTAGTTTGAGAGAGGGGGGGAGAGAGAGAAGGAGGTGTTAGCTGAGTTTATTAAACAGGAGAAAACCAAGAGTGACCACAGATGGTCCTGTCAATAACTTCACACCCCTACTGCCTTCACTACATGCACGCGCACACACACACACACACACACACACACACACACACACACACACACACACACACACACACACACACACACACGGCACCAGTAGGGAGAGCACCCGGCATGGGTTAGTCAAACAGATGGTATGTGTATGTGAAAGAAAGAAAGAGGGAGAAAGAAAGACCGTAATATAGCCTATTAGGACACACAACAGGAAGAGGAAATAAGCATTAGTCCTTCGAAACCAAACACACCCAGTCCATACACACTCACAAAGGGCCAAACAAATTATGACTACGAATGCATCCATCATAGATAATGTCTGTCCCCGAATCGGGAAATTGTCACACAAGTTCAAATGGCAAACTGACATTTAACCATGACAAGACACTGCCATTAACCCAATCCAAACAGTGTCATGCATTTCACACTGCGAGAGGCCTGACACAAACACCTCAATGACCTACATTTCAAATTAATACACCCTCCCATGCCAACTCACGTCACATCACTGATTCGTGCACCACTCGATGCGGCGTTGCCGTTAGCAACAGCATCAACATTATTGGAACCTCTGACCCGACCTAATTAGCACGTTCACGGAGTCGAGACAGTGAGGAGAGACAGCAGTGAGTCTATTAGGTACAGGAGGTGTAACTCAGCATTGTGTGATAAAACGACCTTCGCAGCAACCTCCGGCTGCTCTGATCGCCTCGTCCAAGCCGCCAGATCTAACCCTCAAGTACTGACAACGCTTTGACCTAAAAGTTTAGCAGACCTAAAGAACATTTTGTCAGCTTAAAATACAAGGAGAAAATCAACTCGCTTAAGTTGTTTTTTTAATTCATTTTCAATGGAGATTTGCCATGCACGATGTGGCCATTACATTACCTTCTGCTCATTGCCTTAAGATACATGCATGAAGTGTTTTAGCTTAAAAACAATAGACTGGTAAGATGGTCTCTTCCCTAAACCATTAGAGAGTGTGTCCTTGAGACACACACACACACACACACACACACACACACACACACACACACACACACACACACACACACACACACACACACACACACACACACACACACACACACACACACACACACACACACACACACACACACACACACACACACACACACACACACACACACACACACACACACACACACACACACCCCAACCCAGCCAAATAAAACAGGCGGTTGATGAAAAAAGATGCAACCCTGACATTCGGTTCAGGTTTTAGCCTCCGGGCAGAGAGAAGAGATGAAACTCCTTCTTTTCATGTGTCTCTCATTTCACAGAAAGAGAGAGAGACAGAGAGAGAATACTGACTACCAGCATTCCAATAAAGAAGACAGACAGGCAAATGATGTTCAGGCGCTTATATGGACATATTGAGCTCTGTAATCCCCTCAGTCTATGCATGCATGGACATCCCGTACACACAGACCATACATGAGAGTGTATGTATGAGGAGTCACACCAACACCAAGTCATAGTCAAAATGACAGTCACACAGTAAAGGTGACAGATACGATGTTCATCTTGGTCTGAATGTTTGTGAGGAGAAAGAAAGCTGATTTGTGAGTGATGTCTACCTAAGGAGTTCAAACTCAGTGAACAGCCTAGCGCACTCTGAACATGTGACTAAACAGAGACAGTGAAGCAGGTAAAATGGTTGGCCTTGTAAATTTCACATGACTATTCGTATAATGATGGTCATCAACCCCCTGTCTGATCACTGGCCACATGATACTTGATGTGGCAAATATTGATTGTTCTACAGCCTGTTCAGTTGGCTAACCACCTACTTGGTTCTTCCGTTTGAATACTGCTGAGTATTCTGGCCAACAGACCAATGAGAGCTGGACACACTGCTCACAGGCACATCAGACACACTCCACACACTAGGAGCCGGGCAGATGGTGGGACACACACACACACACACACACACACACACACACACACACACACACACACATGGGAGTGGGGTCATTGGGTCAAACTTTATGATGCTCAGGGACAGGAGGCCTGTCAGCAGCCTCTCCAGAGGGGGCCAGGGTGTCACCCCACCCGAAAATGACAGGGGGGGGGGGTCACAAAACACTTTAAAGGCACTGACCAAGTGAAAACAAGCAGAGTAATTTCTCCTACAGCTGGCCAGAGGAGGGCAAAATAAAACAATAACAACTGTAGACTCGCCCAGCCACCTGGCACCACACTCACACGATGAGGGGGAGAGTCAGAGACAAGGAAGGAGTGACGCAGAGAGAGAGCGAGAAAGAGAAAAAGGCAGAGAGGAGAGTGAGAAATAGAGAGAAAAACTGATAAATAGAGATAAAGACAGGAGGCAGGAGTGGAGGTGAGAGGCAGAGAGAGAGTGCATGGTCACGTTAAAATGAGTACACGTGCCAGGAAATTCTCTCTCAGCTGACGGCTGCCAAGGCCACCGTTTCCAGGACTCACTACCAGCTTAGTGAGAGAGGCATGCTGCTCGCGTCTGAACTGCACAGAGGATGACAAGAATTTAAGTGAAGGTCAGAAAGACAGAGAGATAGAGAGAGGGAAAGATAGAATCACATGGAGCTGGAAGGGGGGGGGGGGGGGACGTTGCACATAGCAAAAACGTTGTGCCAGGTCGCCGGCACAGTTTCCCAAAGTGAGAAATTTGGGCCATTTCAAAGTTTGGTATCAGTGCTCCTCTTCAAAGCTGTTCTGTACCGTGGGAATAGCAAAATCCAGAACACAGTGTCAAGCCTGACAGAGTCAAGCTACCTTATAGAGCAGCACTTCCATTTAAATGCGCAAACACACACGCCTTCAGTTTCTGAGGGGTTTTTATCCAAGAAAAGTGCTAGGAGCTTAAGTAAGTTCTGAATGCTTGTGTCAGCTCCACTGGAAGATATGCTGGCTGATTGCTGTCAGATAAAGGAAGGGAAAAGGAAAAGAGAGGAGAAGAGAAAAGTGATAGAAGGGAAAGAGCTAAAGGAGAGCTAAAAAGACTTATTTAAGACAGACAGAGAGAGAGGTGGGAGAAAGAGACAGCAAGACTAGGTGAGAGCGATAGACAGAGAGAGAGAGAAAGAGAGAGAGAGAGAGAGAGAGACACAGACAGACAGACAGACAGACAGACAGACAGACAGAGAGGGGGGGGGGGAGGGAGGGAGAGAGAGAGAGGTTGGACAGAGACAGCAACACCAAGAGAGAGTGCAGTGGTAGAGAGAGCACAGAGCACACTGGAGAAAAAGAGACTGAGAGCTGCATGACATTTCATTTCTTCTGCCTATGTGTGTGGAGAAATCTCAGAGGTGGGGTGTGAGCGTGGCTGAGTGATGGGGCAGGCACGAGGGTTTGCTGAGGGGGCAGACGGAGAGTAGGGGAGCTGGCACTGGCCCTGGTCCAACAAGACGTCCAAGGGCACAGCATCTTTTCTCTCACGGAGGACCACAGAGTGCCAGGGCATCACACACAAACCATCTGCGCTATCCCAACCGTCACAGTCTCTGCATCTCACTCTGCCTAACTGTCTACTTCCCTGTGATTTTAAAGGATATTTGTACTAGAACAAAAATAAGTTGCCATTACCGAACTAAGTCAAGTCAATCGTCTCTCAGTCCATCCCTCTCGTCTCAGCTACTGCTTGCTGCGCTCCTCTTGTTGAAATCAATACTGATGCATGAATCACAGCCAGTGACCCAGACTCATCTCTATGAGAACCACAACTATGAAACGTGTTTTGGGTTTTAAAGCTGTCTGCCCTACTGATAGGACATTTGGGAGATGCTACACAGTAGCAACATGTAGACACTGGAGAGGAGCCAAAACTTTTCTTAAGTGGCACATCATGGCCTTCGATACAAACAAACACAATAATAACAAAGCCTGTTCATCAGCAGGAGAGCTTGTCTAAGTAGCCGGCTGGCTGTCGACTTTCCTCACACACGCACACAGACACATCTCAAGACCGCAAAACTGACAACGGAAGCCTCAACCAACACAAGGACTGAGGCAGTTATGGCAGTGTTCTAAAACTCCACAGACTTTTACCAACAAAGGCTGAGGACTAATTAGTTAGAAGGCCCTGAAATCCAGAGAATACAAACAATTAACACCAACAAACACACATACAAACAAACGTAATTTATGGCCATCACCCACACACAAATATACACGGCCCTGCTAAGTGTAAGCTTATTAAAAGGGATTTCAACCTCTAGCCAGAGTATCAGGGCTAGAAGGCTGGTGACCATGAGGTCATCGATACCTGACATCCAGATTACTCAACCTTAATCCCGTGGCCCTACACACCACCATTTAGCTGTGGTAATCCCAGGTGTCTTCATGGCACCACCCATCCCATCTCCTTATTCAAAACCATCTGCCACTCACAAGAGCACCGAGAAGGTGGTGGGGTAGTCCACACAAAGATATAGGGCCTATGCTTGTACACCGACAATGCAAACATAACACAGCAGTATCAGAGCCAGAGTAGTTAGGAAATGAGTCTGTTGGCTTGTTACCCGCGAAAGGCTCTTCATGTCCCTGCTTATAAACCTCTGACCCTTTCAGCTTGACATCAGCTGCAAAGTAGTGTTGAGTTTTGACCTCTAGACCAGCAAAGAGTTCTTCAGTAGGAGAAGGATTAATTAACACACATGGATTTTAAAGATCCCCCTAATCTGAAGATTCTTCTCTTTATTTACAGGACAGTGGGTTGAGGTCAATGGGAGCCTGGTAAAGATAATGATTATGCTGCTGAAACTAGGGTGACCAGACGTCCCTGGTTTCCGTTTTCAAAGATAAAAACATTACACTGTTTTTGAGGTGTTTACGTGTCTGAACTGAAAATGTCCCCGGATTTTGTCTCTGAAATATGGTCACCTTATCCTGGACGGTACTCAATGCATTTTTCCCTTTGACGTTTAGTTAACAGTGTGTGGTTACCCTGGTAACAATCACAGTGCATAGGGAACAGTCTGAAACCGCTCAATATGCGGACAAGCACAAGAGGATGAACGTTCCTCTCGTGGGATGTGTGCTGACCACTAGACACTGCACATCCTCTCTCAAATATACATAACTGTTAACGGACTGGTCCAGAATAAATCATGATGAGACTGCTCTGCTAAGTGAAGCATGATTGAGATGTAGTGAGTGTCAAGTTATACATATCCTGGAACAAGCGCAGTAGGCTTACTTGCCAGCATTTGCTGTGGCGACCACCAACGCACACATGATTGTTGATCTCAGCAATGTCCTTCTATTATTATTACTACCATGCCTCTTCCTCTCCCTGAACCCCAACAAGAAGTTTCCACCCGCCCCTACAATGACTGTGTGACCGTGCATCATAGTACTATTAAAGGCCTGAGTCATCGCAAGGGAGGGGGTCTGCACATTCCTGCCAAATGAAGGCCTCAGTCCAAGCATACACAAACTCAACTCTCTCCCTCTCTCAGCATGAATAAACAGTATTTCAATCTGCCACAACCATGGAGACGGTGTTCCCGGACACCAGCCAATCAACGGGGTTACAACAGATTTTCAATGTTGACTTCAGGCATGAAAAGGTTAAAATAAGAAAGCGAAGGACAGAGAGGCAAGACAGCAGAAGTCTTCTCAGTTTATGGAGGACTGAAAGGATCAGCGGGGAAGTTAGGAAAACGTTTGAGTGTTTACAGCTCCTTGCCGTCATCAGGAACTCTGCAACAACATTTCATTCCGTCCTGTCAGCTGACCGCAGACCCGCTCTGATTCAGACAGACAACAGTTCAAAAGCCAGGGGAGCTATTTAAGAACGCTTGGTGTTCTTCGGATGGATTAAGGCTTTAAATAAGGCACTGCGGGTTTCTGAAAGTCTGCGACACAGGGGGCAGCCAGTGACCACTGCGAGGCCTTTTACTTTTCAAATTAGAATTCTCTACTATATGGACATTTAAACATGGTCTAAATGGGGTTAAACATACAGGACATGGGTCCAGAACAATGATATGTGCTCAATTAAACAACATTCGGTCAGGCTCAGGCTATTAGCTGTCAAGTCACCGAAAAATCAACTCTGTAGACATGTTTATGATTTGATTCCCTCGACAAGACTCCTTAATCCACTGCTGAAAATACAGACACATGTCCTCTGAGGATCTCTGTAACGTCCCCACAGGACACGACTGCACAGTCCTGTAACCAGAATAATAGCTACCAGATGCAAGCTAGTTTGCTTTGAAATTTCTTTAAGACATTTTGCACAAATAAAAATACGATGTCTCGCTGCTTCTTTAGCCTGGACAAACGTGTTTGAATGATTAAAAAAAACATTCATTAGGCTACTGGATTCGTGTAAACGTTTCAAAGGTTCCAAATGGTATCTTACCTTTTACTTGACTCTCGTATTCCGCGATTATTTCTTTATCTTTCTTGAACTTCGGGGGATTAGACATTTTAAAGTCTTTTGTGAGCGCCAAAGAGCAGCTTAGTTATCTGGAGTTCAAAACTTGCCAACAATTCGCCCTGCTGTCCGCCTAGTAGAACAAGCGTTGCATCCCACCCGTAGAAAAGTGGCTACATGAAGAAAAAAGAAATTCGTGTTTGTCTCAATATTTTTAGACTAAAACCAACAAACACGATGACTACTGAAGTCCATTGTTTTCGAGGCACGTTTGATAAAGCCGTATGCACTCTCCGAGCCCCCAGAAATCTGTTATCAATGAAATCACGGAGAGAGCAGCAGCCGCCTGCAAGCAACAGCAGCAAACTGAACAAGCCACAGAATCTCCAATTGGCACAACAACACTGTACACTCTCCAATCAGCCAACTGGTCCTTTCTGAAGTCAAAAGAGTTCTTCGTGGAAGGAAAAATGACGCATAGGCGCAACATTCATTGTGTAATATGTCGTACCAATGTAGCGATTAACGACTGTGGCGAGGCTAACATTTCCTCCCGTGCTCATAACCGCTGCCCCGTCCCACACTTCCAGTCTTTCGCCGTTATTGCTCAGTCGGTCTGCAGCGCAGCTGTCGGATTGTCCCTGAAAATGGGAGGGATTGGAGAGGCACTCGGCGGAAACATGGAATAGATTGACAACTTCTCTCACCAGTCGTTCTGAATAGGTCGTTGAATGAAACTCTCAAGGGGGTCTCCTAGAAATACTTCCCGTCTTACTATAGGCTCAAGTCACTTTAAATTGTGGTAGCCAAGTTGTATTTTTGTTCAGATGCAATTAACTGTAGTCTAACTTTAGGTTCATCATAGCACTTGATATTCAACAATTAGGCAGGTAGGACTAGGCTTACCTATGACTATGTGGTTTTTTTTATTCCAGATACGGGTGGCCCACTATAAGCAACTTGTTGATTTGTCTCTAACACCAACAGCCAATAACTGGGTTTGATTGATAGGAAGTTTGACTAAAAATAAATCAGCCTCTGATTTTTTCAGAGCTGGGCATGGAGTTCAAGAAATGTTTTGTATAAAAGTAGCCCATTTTAATCACGTAGGTTACTTCAGTCTGTCGTTTGATTTCAGTTTAAGCTATTGATATATAAGGTAAAAGGCTTCATTCACACTGCAGCGAGCATTTACTCTGCATGATGAAACGAGTGATATAGTGTAAACCAGGGGTACTCAATAGGCGGACCGCGGTCCGGATCCGGACCCAGACGCAATCAAATTTGGACCGAAGCCTAAATCAAAATTCTAATTGAATCATGATCAAGCGAGGTTTCATTGGTGCGTGATTTCGCGCTATATATTTTTTTCCTACTCGATGTGGTTTCTATCTTCCGTGTCCAATCCAGAGGTCCAATCAGGAGCTGTAATATAACAACTTCACTATGACAACTCACTCACTTACTCAATGTTGGCCGCGAGCTCTGTGGGTCACGCAGGTTGTGTGTGTCAATGGCAACAATGCCAGCAGATAGATATGTGAACGGTATTTTTTTTCTCAGCGAACGAAAATCATGGCGTGCTTTAAACCCGACAAAAAGAGAAAAGTTGATTCCAAAAATCGCGAATTTAAGACAGACTGGACTGACAAGTATGCATTTGTGCTGCCTGTGGGGAGCACAAAACCGATGTGTTTAATCTGTAACGAGACGGTTGCCCTTGTCAAAAGTGGTAACGTGAAACGTCACTATGAAACAAAGCATGCACACTTCGAACAAAAATACCCGCAGAACTCTGAGGTAAGGGGCAGAAAAAGAAACCATCTGCAATCATACCAAGCAACATGCAGTGTAATAGTTAGATCAGCCACACAACAAGAGCGTGCATACCTCAACATATATCAGAATCAGAATCAGAATCATGTTTATTGGCCAAGTACATTTTCATATACAAGGAATTTTTTCTGGGTTTAGTTGCTCTCAATGTACTGAAAATATGCAGTATAACACAACAGTTTAGGATAGAGATACTGTTGTGAGTCTGCCTTTTCAACCATGAATATGGTGAAAAACAAATACAGGAGCACACCCAATGAACACTTACATCAGAGCCTCCGCCTGGCCATCACACCTTTTATGCCCAAGTTTAAACCACAAAAAAGTGTCACCTTTCACACAAATAAGGCCAGACCACATAACCGTTTGTGCGTACGGTAGTTTGAACGTTTTTGTTGGAGTTATGTTTTTGGATTTTGACCGTCACTGTTCCGGACCCTGGACTGAATGGAAATTTGGCGAGTGGACCTTTTGGGTTTCTAATTGAGTACCCCTGGTGTAAACGCTCAATAATTCTTCACATGATCACATGACTGCACTCCGACCAGATTCTTACTATGCAAAGTAAGCCTACAATCAGAGAACTTCAGCCGTGGTAGTAGCCTACAGCCATAATAAAACAGTGCATTGGTGACTCCTAGTGGCCTTTTTTGGAAAATACACACCACTTTAGCCGCATTGGTCGGATTTCCAATTCATTAAAGATCAGTTTCGCGGCTCCGTCCAAAAGATTTTATGTGCAGTAACTTAAGTACTTGCTCTCTTTTTCACATATTTCTGTGGTTTTAGTTATTAACAGTAGCTCCCGGACATACACCTTGTGCAGTTGCTTTAGGTCAATTATAGCTTTGAGGGTCTTTGAACAAAGAGTTTGTAAATACAAATTTTACATTTCTTTAACTAATCAAAACAGACAAAATGATTTTGTATTAAAAAATAATAATTTAATGTGCTGCATTCCTTTCAATGCACTCTACTAATCATATCAGCAATGACAACTTCCAAACACAGGAGTTGCTGCAAAACTTGGCACATGAAGGCAAATGAAAAGAACACGAAATTTGAATTGATGACTCACACATTTTAAAATGTATGCATCAGGCCTTTCTTTACTCATTACCTCATCAGTGTGATAAAGCCTTTGACTGAGATAGCAATATACCTCAATAAAAGATGAAAATTAATTTCATGTAGTGTTAATCACTCCCTAAAATAAACACACACACACACACACACACACACACACACACACACACACACACACACACACACATATACATATAAACAAACACAACAGTGAGAAAACAACTACTCTTGCAGGAAATATAAACACTGATACAGCGGCTTTAAACTGAGAACAAAACCACAGTTGATTTTAAAAAACTAAACACAAAAAAAAACATTTACAGTAGTTATCACATTGTCAGAATTTACCCCTGTGCCTGTTACATACTAAGTACAAAATAACATAACTTTTTGACAATTTGCCAACACTGAGTATACTATAGTGGAAAGGTGCTTATTATGCGTCGTTTGTGCTCTCAGTATTTGTGTGTAGTGCTGATGGAAATTGATGTACAATGCAAAATGTAGCGGAAGTTGATGAAATACGCAAAAAAAGGTTAAATAAACAAATCATGCAAGCCATATGGACTAATCCTAGGATCATTATCTTTAATAAAATGCTAGTTATATGTTTCTGTTGTTGTTGTTTTTTAATCAAGACTATCTAAAGTCAGATTGTTCTGCAATGTTGTTTGCTTTGGCATTGTGAGGTCTCATAAATGTACCAGTTAGTACACACAAAATAACACAGATGCCCATACAGTATCTGTGCAAGTTTCCTCTGTGTTTTACAATTGGACTGTGATACAATTTTTGTTACTGATTACAGTTTTCAGTATAATCCTAGAGACTACTTCTCAGAGCATATATTTGGGTGATATTTGTCAGAAACACTAAGTCAGCTATTTGAGTTTTACAAAAACAGTATGGTTTACAGCAGTTGCTATCATTTAAGAGCTATTAAGAATGCATTTACTACACTATTAAGAGTTGTGAACTATGTGTGCTTTATATTTAAGTACCTGGCATGCGATGGAAATAAAAGTACAAAATTACAGATTCCCCACCTGACTCCCTCTCTCCCAAGTGGACCAGTCCTCCCCCACAGTGCCCCCTAGCTGCTCAGCTGACTTTAAAGAAGGCGTCTTCCAGCACCTCAGTGAAGCGCTCCTTCATCTGTTGCCTGAAGCCACTGTACCACTCCAGCAGCCTCCTCCTCCTCTCCTCTCTCTGTGCCTGGCTCATGCCCCTCTCGCTCTGCAGGATGGCCGGCAGCTCCTTCCAGTCCTTCACGAAGATGAAGGGGGCACCGGCTTCCTTGAGGAGCCGGAGGGGGGAGCTGCGTCCCTCCGTGCATCTGCCTTTGGTCTGAATGTCCTCCACCACGGGCAGTGAGCCGTACGCACAGGCCTCGTAGATGCGGTAGCACTCGGCATTCACACCCACCGGGCACAGGGTGAGCTCACTCTGCGCCAACGCTGACTGGTACTGACGGAGGGACTCTGCGGTCTCCTGGGGTAACCACCTAATAAGGAAGGAAAGGGCACAGAGCAGGGATGTGTGAGTGAGTGAGAGGCTGTCACACAGAGCCTTTACAAAATAATATAGTAATAAAGACAACAAGAGAGACATAGATTTCATGAGGAGATACAGAGACTGAGCAGGGCTGAAAGAATCTACTACTAGCAGTTTGCTCAGAAATCGTTTCAAATGATCATCATTACTAATATCAAGAGATTAGCTTAACAGCACACCTGGACAGGGTGGCAGTTACTATCTCAGATTCATGCTAAATGGAGGTTGTAAACTATGACTACATTCCATTGCTACTTCTTATCAAAAACTTAATTCGATGGAAATTTTAATTTGTTAAATTAGTAATGTTAGCACTTCAAATCCTTAAGCAATCGGAGACATACTTCTCTCGAGCATTGGTGATGCACTCCTTCTCCAGGTTATCCTGTTTCAGGATGTTCATAAGGATCTCTCGAGAAGAGTTCTTGTAGACTGTGCCCAGAAAATTGCAGAGGTACGGTCTATTGGTGCTCACCAGCTGTGCGGTTGGCATAACGACAGGGAAGTGTCTGTACCTAAAAAGCAGAGCAAAAAGTAAGAGGTTACATTAACTGACATTATGATAATGATAACATATTTGACTCATAACATGACAAGGGCTGTATGATTTTTAATAATGTGAATCTATAAACAGTGATTAAACAAAGACTTTTCAGTATTTTCAAACTGGAAACTAATATCAACAGTAAATGCATGTTCAATAATAACAACCATCATCATTTCAGCAAAGTTTAGAGCACTAGCATGTATACATATTGTGTAGAGGCAGGAAAGACTGAGCTCTGTGGTAGTAACCCTTAATTATCAACATTCAGGAAATGCACAAGCAATAAGGCTAATGCGCATGGCTATTTTGGCCTCATGTTACATCTTATGACCCCAACGGCATATTTTATATTGATAACATAGACAGAGAAAAGCAAAGAGTCCTTACGTTGCCACTCCTAAGGGCCATTGAAACACATCCTTGTCATTGACCCACGGGCTGTCATACACCAGGAAGAGCACATCGACAAAACCGCCATGACGTCTGAGGTAAGGACTGATCCAGTCATTGGTGCACTGCTCGCTTCCCAGCAGGACCACAGCCACATGGGTCACGGTGTGGGCTTGTACCAGGGCGTGTGCATGCTGCAACCACTGAGTAGAGTAGGAGATCTTCTGCTGCTCACGGCCATTTAAAACCAGTACCACACTGTCTGTGTCCACAGGAATGTGCCCCTGAACCACAGCAGGTCCAGTATAAAAGCTGTGAAAGAGAGTGGCGAGTAGGACACACTTAGCCCTTTTTGAATGACACTCTTTTTGAGCTGTGTACATAAATAAAAGAAAATTCCCTCTAGCAGAGCTCACAGGCTCTGATTAGTTGAGTTGCTATACAACATAATATCTATATACTGCAAGCAACGATAATGTAATGAAACACACAATCCTGGTGGAACAATAAAGGATGAGAGGTAGTAAACTGTTTCTACCTGAAATTGATTTTTCCCGACAGGATCTCTCCTTCTCTCCACTGGCCTGTTTTATCAGTAGGGTTCAGAGGACCTTCTAAGATATGCTCCCATAAATACAGCCCTGTGCAAATAAAAGAAAACACATTTTCACTTACACAGGAATAGTGGGAACAGGATAAAAACAGGCCCACATGTCTAAATACTGACTCCAACTGAAGTATTGGGTTGGGCATCACATTGTTTCAGTATGCCTTTATCAATTTCACACTTGTTGGGGTTGGAAGAGGCAAGTATTACCTATGGCTGCTTTGCCCCAGATCTGTACTTTGTATCTCTTGGTTCTGCTTTTGGCGATCAATCCTAACTGCCCCTTGAAGGCATCTCCGCGTTTCTGCTGGATGTTGATTTCTTTTGCCAACTCCTCCTCCCAAGGATTCCACTCCTTTTCCACTGTGGATGGAGCCTGTGCATGCTTAGGGTCAAGTTTAGCATCGCCTGTACACAAATGAAAAAAATATATTTGTCATTTCCAAATTGAGCAAGTATCTTATCATTTTCCAATCGATCTGTGGCTATGCATGTTTAGGAAGAACATGAATGTTAACAAACGTGTAAATCTGTTTCGGAAGACAATTTGCGGCAACCACATTAAATGACCCAGTGCGCCCTGACCATGCGAATGATTTATCGGTAACAATAACCATTACACTGCCGAGCTCATTGCGAATATAAGTATCGCATCAGGTATATTTTGCTCATAAACCTACATTTGTAAGCAAGCTCACGTTAGCTGCCTGTGTTTGCATGATGTGGAACCTACCAGCAGAAACCTTTTTCACCACTCTGTGGACGCGAGACATAATCCTCTTACTGAAGAATACATTATATGCCGCATACAATGAAAAAGCGACATATGCAGCTACAACGAGAGCCACGATTTTTCGACGAAGAACTCTCATCATCTCATGTTACCATCCTGCATACTAATTACTTACAGTGAATCTAATGTTTACAATTGTCTCTAAAATCCTACTGACATAGGACCCATCAGGACCAAATACGTCATAATTTTTAGTGTGGCCACTAAATATGCCTGCAAGAAATTCCACAAAATATCGTTTTAGGAAGACAAGGGAAGGAAATATCAAGGAGTTGGGATTATATATTTGTGTATTCATAGACTGTTACCCCAACGTTAATTTAAAAGATATTAATACTTAAGGAAGCTTGCATTTTCCAGAGAGGCATTACTTGGATATCTACATCCGTAGCTTCCCTCGGTGTAGCGCCTGTTGTCACAGAGTTGAACGAAAGCGCTCTACGAAGGTCGAAGTCACCAAACCGGTGATTTTTTTTTTTGCGTGGACAATATGATGTCCTTAGCGTGTCGTTCTGGGGCTCTGACCCCACACTTACAGGCAACCAACGTCGCTGTAAGCGGGACGTTAAAAGCTTTAACACCAGGGATCTTTAACACAAGTGAAAATGTGAAGAAAGCCCTTAATTCCAAGACGAGGCCCTCATGCGTCACAGGTATGGGTCCGTTAAGGATACGCCATCTAGGCTAACTAGATAGGTTAGCTAACCGTTAAATAATGCTGTATGTTTGCACTTTTCGTGTAGTTGGTAGGTTGAGTAATTTCATGTACTGTGACCTGGACAAAGGCGACACGTAGTATAGCTAAAGTTGTTTAGAAATATTTGGCTCATATCACTGACCTTGTTTGATCTCGAACGTCATGTAATCTCAACAAGGAGACGTTTGAACTGTGGGTTGTTGGCACACGAATGTTCAGACTACAAGATTTCAGTCCACAAAATGAAATTAATGACGATTGTGTAAATACTCCTAATTCTTTTTTAGAAGTCGCAGATAGCTGTCAAGTATGTAATGTTACCTACCTGCAGGTAACTAATGTCAACATTTAACTGTCATCTAGCAGTAACGTAGGCTTATTTATGCTTATATTTATGCGTATTTATTAGTTGAGAAAATGTAGCCAATATCTCAATGATGCTATGCTAAAGGAACAGAAAAGATAATGAATCATGATATCCCTCTTTATGCTATGTCATTGCCAGTATTTTCTTCAGGTAGTTTTGTGCATTTTTAGTGTTTTCAGTGCATTGAGCACAAACCAGATACAATATAATGTTTGACATTGGGGAACATGATCCACAGAAATATTGGGAAATGCCGTTTTGTTAACCAAGTCATTGAAACTACATTACATTATGGTTACAATGTGCTCAATTTGGGCAAAAGTACTCTGAATATCACATAAGTGAAGATGGATAAGAACTCATTAGGGAGATCCAAGTAAATTCTTACGAAATGGGTCGGACACATCTGTTTTAACCTCCTCAGTAGCATCCATATTGTAGGTGGTCTGACTTTACACAGGCCTCGGTCGTTGTCATTACTTCAATCAACCCACATAGCTCACTGATCTCGAGTACAAAACATATACTTAAAATAATTTTAAATACTCCAGAATGTTTGTAAAACAGGACAAAAATCCTTATCCAAATCTTATCTTTTAATAATGTCCCTACTCTTGGTGGGCAAGTTTTAAAATGAAGTCAAAATTCTCTACATGTGTTAGATCGTAGGAACTGTCGTCTTGGTCTACTGACTGTTCATTGGGAGTTGGTTTGTCTGTGTCCATAATTGGAAGGAGGCCTGAATCTAGTAGATTACTCACTTTTTAAATTGGGCTGTCATGACAAAGGAACTGTACATTTGAATTGCTTTGCAGTTTGAATCGTTTGATTTGATGTGTAGATTTGTCAGACTTTATGAGATGTCTGTTGCTTTTGTAGGTTGCACTGGAGTCCGATTTGCCCATACAGACATCAAGATCCCGGACTTCTCAGATTACCGCCGGCCAGATGTGATGGACCCAAACAAGTCCTCACAGGACAGCAGCGAATCCAGGCGGACCTTCTCCTACCTGCTGACAGGCTCCACCGCCATTGTGGGCGTCTACGCAGCCAAGACAGTGGTGACACAGTTTATCACCTCCATGAGTGCTTCGGCCGACGTGTTGGCCTTGTCCCAGATCGAGATCAAGCTGGGCGACATCCCTGAAGGCAAGAACATGACCTTCAAGTGGCGTGGGAAACCACTGTTTGTCCGCCACCGCACCGAAAAGGAGATCGCCGCCGAGCTTGCTGTGGATCTGTCAGAGCTTCGCGACCCCGAGCATGACAAAGACCGTGTCCAGAATCCCTCCTGGGTCATCGTTCTTGGAGTCTGCACCCACCTGGGCTGTGTGCCTATCGCTAACGCTGGAGACTATGGCGGCTACTACTGCCCCTGCCATGGCTCCCACTACGACGCTTCAGGCCGCATCCGCAAGGGACCCGCACCCCTCAACCTGGAGGTGCCTTACTATGAGTTCCCAGATGAGGATACAGTAGTCGTGGGCTAGACAGGCTAAGGCGAAAGACTGATACTCCTTCTGTTTGCGTTCCGAGTTAAATGTGTCCGGCCAAATATAAAGTATAATAAATATTATTTTAAAACACTCGCTGGGAATGCATCTTGTCATACTTTATACAGCAAAGACATACATTCAGTCTTTGCTTAGAGCATTTGAAATGAAGTTTCAGGTCGGTGTCACTGACCATGTAAGATTAAGCATGACTTTCATTGAAAAGATTAAAATACACTGTGACCTGCAATGTGTTGTGTGCATGGGGATAACCACAGATTAGTTTGGATTTACAACTCGGAGTCCAGGTTTAAATATCTCAGTTGATGTTTATTTCATAGACAATACAGGTAAGTGGTTGGCACCACCCCACAATAAATCAAGATTTGTTGCTGTCTCTTCGTTCGTTATGCGCATGATAAAAAAAGACAGTATTTCACAATCCAGTTCATTAACTTGACACAATTTCCATTTGCTACTCTGAAAAATGCAGACAAATGACGGTGAACAATCATTTATGATTTATCCATTGTCCTAATTTTGTTGCTCTTGTGGTGAAACCGCATTAACCATGTATGGCATGGAGCCCCTTTCTGACAAGGTAAGGCCCTGGGTTCATCACATTCTATCAAGTCAACAGACACAGGATTTCTGATACTTGGATTTCACCAGAATTTAAGTAATTCACTCAGGTTATTGCAACTTAAATGTATTAAAAACACATCAAACCATAGGTCTCAAAAGTACTAATTTCGTGATTCTACCCTTTCAGTACATGTAATATGGTGTATTATCCTCTAAAAGGACAAAATGTATTAATCATAAATATCCAAGATCTCATTAGGATATTTGCACAGACTACTTCTGAGACAGTCATTTAAAATCACACTTCTACATGTGTACCCCAGTGGGAGTCGATCCTGCCCTGATGAGGTTTGGATTTGAATCACGTGATCGGATAATGATCACGGGTTCCCCTTTCCAGCATTTCCAGGGTAGATCTCTCCACCCAATAGTCTTTGCACATCCGTTTTTGTATTCACATTTTAATGGTGAGTTGATATGCCATCCATTTAGCCTCTTCATACACAAACTACTGATCCCAACCAATATATCAGTTTTGCAGCTTGGTAGAAAAACAGGACACATGTATGCATTTCAAGCACACAAATGTGTACACACAGAGGCCAAAGATACAAGCATGGATAAGCTGTGGCTAATCATGACTGTGTCCCCATCCCTTGCTCAGTCCACGTAGTGTATCTCTGCCTGAAGTTCTCGATGCACATAGTTCAGTAAGGCAGCAGTCACCTGCTGTTTGAGAGAGGCATTGCCCATAACCATTGTCGTTAGCTGGGCCACATCTGTCCACTGGATACTGCCCAAGATGGACATCACATCTACACAGAGCTTCTGCTGCTGGTCAGAGGTCATCTCCATGATGACCTGAGGAAGTGGTTTGAATTGTCCGTTAGTCATCCAGCATCCCAGAAGCCCACCAACGGCACCGCCTGTTACAAAGAGAGGTAGAAGGAGAGCTGTAGGTGACTGCTGTTACTGGAAGGAGAGCTCTGAAGAAAGCTGTGGCTTGTGGCTCTTAAGTTTTTGTCTTTTTAGATGTGCAACACTCCAGGTAGAGGGGTGAATTCTGAATTCTGCAAGGTTGTACAACACTTACACCACATTCTCAATAACATCTAATCACTCTGACACAATTATTTTGTCTTACATTTGTACATGTATCTCAATGCATCTAGTCTGAGAGGCTTCTACTCACCCACAGCAATACCAAGGGGACCTCCTAGCAATCCTCCTGCAAAGGCCAATCCTCCAGCTGCAGCTGCACCCTTCCCAGAGTGCTTTACTGCAGTTTTTATCTGCTGATTAGCAGACAGTTCACAACACAGTCTCATAACGTCACCCACCCGTTCAGACATCCTGAAAGACGTGTCAAGAAAAGTATGTACATTAATTGCGCTTCACCTTCCAATACAATATTTCTCGATGTGAGATGGCCACCTGGTGGCCGATGAGGAGTATTGTAGTTGAATGATTAAAAATAGACCAGTAATATGATGACTGGAAATAAAGGGAACCATTTGAACCAAGCCTAGGGGAAAAAACGCCTTGCTGACGATTAAAGCAGCGTCTCCTGTTGTTAAAACAGACTTCTATGAATCTAATACCAAAGGATACTTCAAATCAACTATTTACTTTCAATTAAATGTCCTGAATTCATGTGCTCTTTGACATAAACACAATGAAAGATTTTTGACTGAAGTCACACTAGTTATTCCATGTTTTGCCCATTAGAACAGCTGTCTAATCAGCATTAGAAAATGACCTACCTTTAGATGAAACAGTGCTCCGTGGCTTAGATTTAATGTTAAAGCGCCTCTTGAGGTTTACATAGTTTAGGGATCGGGAATATCATCCTGATTATCCTCCATGCATCAAAAACCATATAACCTCTCTGCTTCTTGTCCTGTCATGCTCGCAAAGCTTCATGGGAGATATCTTCGCTCACTTCCTGTATTTCTTTCTGGTAATGATGTTGCAAGATTAGCATCATTTTATGAACAATATAAGACAGTGTTCCAACATTCATACCAACATTGCCTGTCCACTGCAGACCATGTTCTATGAATAATTTCAATTTGGTTTAAATGAGTTTTAGGCTAGTCATCTAAGTTTATAATGAAACATGCACATTTTTACAAGAGTAGCCGATTTGAAGTTACCAAGTCAGTGTTTGGTTTGGTCCATGGAGGTTTGGTATACAGGAGTGTGTGGCATATAAATGTCTATGGGGCAGGAGACGAATCACGTGTTCTCAACGTTGTTGTGGTTTAGTTCATTTACCCAGAGTACACCAGGAGCAAACAGACGGATATGGCGCAGCGACAGGGGCAACGCTAAACATCTAAGGGGATTTAATTCCGTGGAAGTTTCTGAAAAGGTGTCGGGATACTAAAATGTGTGTGTGAAATGGTCTCACTTTCGGGATCTTGGAAGACTACTGCATCATTGATGAATACAACGTGGCTGGGGTTAAGGAATACCTTCCATTGCATTCATAAACATTTCTTTAGGACTCACAACCCTTGAGTTGTCTGTGATTCAGATAAACAGCAACTAATTCATTTTGTTCAACGCACAATAAGATGGCTGAAAGAATAACAAGGAATAGCGATTTAGCGCTAGATGTTGGCAGACTTCGAGATGAACATAAAAAGGTAAAACAAGCTTGCCTTCTCAAACGAACTTGGAACTGCTAATATTCGCTAGCTAGCTACTCTGTAGCAACCAACGGAAACCTTCCACGCTGCACGCGTCCCGTGCCATGCCTGCAAAATATGTCATTGAAGTTCGCATTTTGGATATGCTATTGTTTAGTTTGTAGTCAACATATGCATATTAGCTATATGTGGTTATAATCAGAGCTAAGGGAATACACTTAGTTGGAAAGGTTGTGTTTCTAGAAACTTCCTCATCACATGCTGCTCGCTGTTGATGTTGGAATTGCCACAAGAAGTTTAATTTCAGTCTTTGGTATCTATCTAGCTTTGCGTTAGCGTAAGTCTAAACGAGACTTGGCATCAGTAAAAACTACTGCTTGAGTCGGCCTGTGAACGGTCTATGCGAGTAGTTCAGTTAAAGGCCACCACTTGAATAAAATTATGTTATTTCACTCTGTATATGTGGCACGTTAGAGCAGAAATGGAAAAAACTAAAGTGAAAGCAAATGCTAGGGAGAACCTTCAAGTCTGGTCCTTTAACTTGCACGCTTCTAATGTATCATAAATCTTCGATATAGAGTTTAGACTAATATACCTTTACAACGGTGTATGTATCTATCCATAGACATTCTATAAATATTGTGTTTTCATTCATGCAAATTCACTATAGAAAAACATTTTCTTGGAGAGCTACAGCGCAAAGAAAACTTCCATAATGTAGGCCAACTTATGCAACTGGATAATGCCTTTCGATTCTGTCTCCTCTCCCTAAGCATTGAACCCAGGAAGTACACAGTAAGTAAATAACCTGTCACTGTTCCACAACAGGTGGTGAAAGGCTGTGAGGTCCAGATTGAACACTGGTAAGTGTCACACCAAATGGCTTATCGCCTTGCCCTGCAGAGGCCATCTTTCTGGAAAACCTGCTTCTTAAGTTAGTGTTTTAAGTAAATTAGCAGTCAAAGAAGGAGTCATTCATTAGAAGGGGGTGGAGTGTTGTTATGAGGACCTGCCAATGGGATGACCGAATGTGCTCTCTCTCCTAGGCAAAAAGTTGAGCATGACTACGATTCTCTTCAGGAGCGCCTCAAAACCCTCCCTGAACAGCTGTCTTATGACATCATGGTATGTGTTCTCAAAAGCATGGGTTATAAACACTGAGCTATTCTTTACATGCATACGTTTTGTCATCTGTCAGCTGCCATCCACATACCTTTGTGTTTACACACCCTGCAGCCACTAAGAGACAGTTAAAGGCTTCCCTCGCCTCACTATGTTCAGCAGCACTACTCAACAGACGGACACATGGGAAGTCCTTTTGTCTGTCTCCATGTCTTAATGTTTTTACCCATCCTCACATTCCCTCTGTCTCCACAGGTACCGTTTGGGCCTTTGGCCTGCATGCCAGGAAAGCTGGTTCACACCAATGAGGTGACTGTTCTGTTGGGTGACAACTGGTTTGCCAAGTGCTCTGCCAAGCAAGCTCAAAACATAGTGGAACACAGAAAGAAACGTGAGTGTCAGTCTGCACATGACTCGTGTGTGCTGTGGTTTAGCTGCAGATAGCACCTTCACCTTCAGATTGAACCAGGCCAAGGGTGTGTTCTGGAGGATTGGTCAAATACAGCAAGTATTGCTTTAATGAAACATTTGAAATGTACTGGAAAGGACTCAGAAGAGTTAATGTTTACAGTCATCTGTTTGGAGACTATTGTCCAACTGTTCAGTATGTGTTTGAGGCTGTTTTTGCTAGTTTCCCTTTGTATGTTGGGTGCTGTTTCTACTAGTTTCTTCAGCATGTGTTTGATGCTGTTTTGACCAGTTTACAGCCCTCAGAGGCTCTCACGTAGTGATAAGAATGCCTCTGAAATGCCAAAGGGCAGGGTGTGCGTGGAAGGTCTGCAGTGTGACATGTCCAGCAAGACACATCTCTGAAATGAGATACTTCTGGAATACTTAGTATGCAGGCTACAGTATGGGTCAGATAGGCTAGACTTGCACAGCAAACACCGGCTACACCAGCTGCCTCAAAATAGATCTGTGCTAGTAGTCTACTACTACATGTAGTGATGGGTAAACATGTTTGGATAGAGCTCTGGAGATTAGGCCACTGGTTAGCTGGTTAGCACTGGTTACATCATTTGAGTGTATTATGGATTAAAAAAAGCTATTTGATGTTGTTGCCCACAGAGTAATATTCAGATCAGATCAATCCTCTGTCTGGAGTACCTGAATGTGTATAATCACAATTAGTACAATCCATAATAGTAAGAATGTATGTTTGCTTTCACGGTTTTGCTTGTTTTTGTGCCCTTAGCATGAAAGTGAAACAATGACTGAGGTTGAGGTTTTGACCTGTAGGCTGTTCACATCCATGTGACATGTTTAGAAATGGACTGTAATTTGTATACACTCAGAGGATTGCCATTCACAAATGTCTGGACTGTGTTGTGTGTATTGCATTGTTACTTATTAAAAATAGGGAACAGATATTACTCCACCAAGGTGTACCACATAATCTGACTGTTTCTTTTGTCTTCCTACTGTGACAGATGTGAAGCACACTCTTGATGACTTGCACAAAACGGCGAAAAACTTTGAAAACAGAGCCAGCTTCACAAATGACCTGCAGAAGATCTCAGGGGTAGGTTTCCTTCTCAAAATTAAAACAAAACTCCCTTGAAGTGTATCCAAATTTGAAACATGATTACTATTATTATTCAGAGACTGTAATCTCAGTCAGTTGAGTACATACTAATCCAGTTCCTTGATATTGTCTCTCTGTCTGGAAGAAAGGAAATGGGCAGTGCCATCACACATTCACAGCTGCTTTCATATACTCACTAACTACACGCTAAGATTGAGCCAGAGCTCACTGTGGTTCATTGTGTTTGTTCAGGGTAAAGGGGACTATGTGGACATCAGAGAGGTGGTGGTGAATGAGGAAGCGTTGACCAAAGGTAACATCTCTTTATGTGTTTTGCAGAGTTGCTCAGTTGCTTATCGCTTCACGTCTATGCAGAGTTGCTCAGGCGGTCAACATCCAGTTGTCATAATATTAGCAGGAACTGCAGTATAGGCCAATACAGTTGTTCTTTCCCCACATGTAAGGGTTCAATTGTTAATAAATGGATCAAGAGCAAAGTAAATCCATGTCTTCAGTACTGAAGTTCAGGCTGGAGGGTGGAAGCCTACCATATCAGGATAGACATCAGTGCTGATAGAGTGAGAATGCAGAGTGAGATCAGTGTTCTTAGAATCTTTCAACATGTCATAATCAGAGATCAACCTACACACTTCAGGCACCGGTGTCAATCTTAAAGACTAGGTGACAGTTTACCCCTCTGCTCAACTGTAACTGAGATTATTATAATCCTAACCCAAGATATTGGAATGATGCAACATGTGACTTTTACTTTAGGACCCTTTGCACTTTGTAAGTGGGCTATGAAATGTTGTCATTGATGCAGAAATAAGCTTGTTTATTATGAAAGAATGAAAGGCCTAGTCGGGACCGCAGTCGGGATCTTTTTTGTCTGATCTTTCTTATTCTTTCAAGGCAACTATCAGTGGGCTTTGCTTGCCTGGAAAGCAGGAAGTTGTAAACTCTAGATATCAGTAATGTGTTATGAGTTTTCGGTCACGCAGTCTTCTTTCACCAGGAAAGCAGCGTGTGGCCCACAAGCCGCACACCAAGCCGAAGATCGAGCACGTGTTGAACCTGGAGGAGGAGGAGGAGCTGAAGAACGGGGGTGGAGCAGGAGGAGAAGACGAAGGTGGAGACAGCGGTATGGGCTTTTTGTCCGAAGAAGAGCTATGGGCTAGGTTGGACGCGCTCGAGACTCAGGAGGAGCATCAGGATGAACGCGACCGGTAAGAGGCCACACACACACACACACACACACACACACACACACACACACACACACACACACACACACACACACTGTCTCCTAGTCTCTTAGTCCCTACTCATCTAACATCTCAAAACACTGACTGCACAAGCCTGTACAGCTACACCCAAAACACGTGAATCGCTCCCCTTTAAGGCATGAATAAAACATCAAAGATAGATGTGATGGTGTACTGTCTTATTGTCTGGGCTCTCCTCTCTGAGTAATTTATGAGTGATTGAAGTGGATTTACAAGATCATTCACAAAGCTCTACTGTAATTGTCTGCAACCAGTCAAAACATGTCGTCTCTATACACAACTTTGCCCTGATAGTCATACCAGACGTGCTGAGACCTTTCTGATTGTGAAACTCTCTCTGTCTTCTTTCTCTGACAGGACGTGTGACAGCACTGACACAAACGGGGAGGACACCTCATCTTCCTCAGAGGAGGAGAAGGAGAGAGAGGGCATGGGGCAGACTAATGGCAGCACTGAAGACCATATGACATTAGACACACACAGCAGCCGGGTCAACGGAGTCACACACACACACCATGAGGAAGAAGAGGAGGAGGAGGAGGAAGAGGAGGATCCTAACGCTCTTCCCACCATCTACTTCTCTCACACCGTGGAGCTCAAGAAGGTGAGGAGATTTTGAATTGTGTTGTCATGCAAAGTGACACGAGTGAGGATGGGCTTGGTAAAGGATATCCGCATCCTCACAGCATTTTGGGAAGAAATTCTCAACCTAAATCCTACCTATCTAAATCTACTTGGTCAAAGCAATGTGTGTATCACATCAATACCCCTCTGGAAAGTATCTGGGCCCTTTTGCCAACAGTGAACCGTTTTGAATGACGGTGCCATTATCTAAGTGGTACATTAAAGTGAGGGGATACATAAATAGCTTGGACTCTGAGACTTTTCTGTAGTTCAGTAACAACGTGTCTTCTCTAGGTCTTCCTACTCCTAAAAATAAATGTTCTAAAGCTTTCTTGTTCCATCAATTCTAACCCGCAGGTGCGGATCAACACAGGAAAGAACACTATGCTGAAGTTCAGTGAGAGAAAGGAGCAGAAGGAGCAGGCCAAGAAGAAGAAGAAAAATGGCAAAGCTAACGGCCACTCGCTCCACGAGCACCACAAGATCACTACACCAGCTGACATTTACAGGTAACCCAGCCTCCTGGCCTACATTGCCTTGTGCCCTCCTCCATTTCTCTTAGTGTTTCATTGCAGTGCTCTCCAAGGTGCTGTGTTCTATTAATGTCACGCCCAACACCTCACTTGTTAACCCTTTCTGAGACACCAGTCCTATCTGTGTCAGGGCATCTGGTCCACCGCTAGGCTTAAACCAGTGATCTTGGGAATTGGAGGCAGGCATTCTGGCAATAAAACTAAAACCCAGGATTTGTGCCAGGGCAGCCAATATAGGTGCTTGAGATCACGTGGGGGTTAGACAAGCCTTAGTAGCAGTGCAATAACATGGGGTTACATTTATGTTATTTTTGTGATTCTGGGGTCCTATGTAGGGTGGATGCAAATGTTATGGCTGTCCCTGTTACATTTTTAAGGAAGTGTACATTAATAGCATGTCTGCTAGTGTGTGTGTGTGTGTGTGTGTGTGTTTTGTTTTTTGTTTAGCTATAACTTGCGTGTGTGTACGATCTCAGGTTGTTTGTGGATGTGGTGAACGGCGAGCTCATCCCACGGAAGTCCATCCTCAAGTCTCGGAGCCGGGAGAACAGCGTGTGCAGCGACACAAGCGAGAGCAGCGCCGCCGACTTCGAGGAGCGGCGCTCAGCCCTGGGCCGCACGCTCAGCCACGACGACGCCACACACAGCGACACCAGCGACTGCGTCACCGAGGAGGACAGCCCTCCAGGGATCCCACTGCATCCTGGGAGCCGCTTCGAGGTATGAGGTTGGGGGGGGGGGGGGCTGTAGATGTAAATAGATAGTTCTCCTCTGTAGGAAGAGAACAAAGTTTACTTATATTTAGGATGGAAACTTCAGGACCTCTTTAAGAATAGATCTTCTCCTCTCTCTTTGTTTGTTTTTGAAGTACAGTTAATGCCTTGATTATAGTCCAACAGATTAGTACCATACAGTGGCAATGGTGCAGTATAATGAGGAAGTAATCAGTCATGTAATCAACAAACTCAAGTAATCACTGCATTGTTTGCATGTATTTCCAGGCGTTCTCTGGCACAGTGGTGGAGAAAGACCCCCTGCCCTCCTCTATGCCCCACCTGACCTTTGCCCAACCTGCTTTACCCACAATCCTCGAGCGCAAGTCGGAGGAGCTGTGCACTGAGACACCTCAAGAGCCGCCTAAGAGGGTGTCCAAGTTCAAAGCTGCCCGGCTGCAGCAGAAATGAGGACAGCTACACACAACACACTCTCTCACTTAAACACATTCTCTTACACACACACACAATTCAACAACCCACACCTTTTTTACGTAGCACTTCGCTCCCTGTCCTTCGACTCTAAGACCAGTCTTCGATTCCTTGTTTTCCACCTCACGAAGGCCTCTTTTCTTCACCTGCCTCACAGCCTTTTGCCATGTTCATCCTCCCAGATCATGTGAGCAGCCATGTTGCTGACCACCCTGACATATAGCAGCACTTTCGTTCTGATGCTCTGCTCCATCAGTTGCCTTGTGAGAGAGCGCAGTAACAAGGCAACACTGGTCCACGCCTCCCCACCACCCTCTCTCCCTCCTAATCTCCTTATAAAGTCCAACACTCCACATTTTTTGATCACAGACCTCTATTGCTATTTCACTGCTCTGGCTCATAGTCTAATCTCTGGACCAGTGCATGCTACCATCATCATCCAAATTACGATACTTTTATGTCATAATTCAATTCTGCGTTTGTGATCCTATGTTCAGAGAATGCGAGGAGTTGTGGATGAATTATATCATTTGTCATCAGCCCCACAATCAGCCACTGGTTGTAATCCTCAGGTGTGAAGCTCACAGAGGAATCAAAGCTGCCTGGCTTCCTCGTAACTACCACCATCATTTTCAAAGGGCCTCTGTGTGTGTGTGAGAGAGCAGTGGTAGAAGACAGTAATGGTCTGCCTGTCCCCCCCCCCCCCCTCCAAATCCTCTGCTTACAGCTTTTGTAGTTCTTCATGCAGCTTCTGTGACTGACATATGCAATGTGCTGCTTTCGCCTTGCTGCTACGCCCCCTGCCTTTTCAGCTCCTTATTTATATGGCCCTACTGTCTCTCCCAGCTAAAGAAGAGAAGGAGCTATAGTAGTAGCTATAGGAAGTACCTATTTTTGTGCCCTGAAGTACTGAACCAGTATATTTACAATAAAAGCCAGAGGCCGATTATGAATTGGTCAAGCCACGGGATTTGTTAAACAATTTTGTTAGTTTGATTAGATTCTGAGTTTTGTTTTGTTGTTTGCTGTTGTTTTTCCTTTTCTACACTACCTTTCTGCTGCAGGATTAGACAGGGGCTTCGACACCAAACAGCCTCTTTGCACCCCTCTCTGCTCTCTCCGGGTCTTACTTTGTCATTTTGAATGTACTGTACACTGTTATGACTGAAAAAAAAATGTTGCTGTGAACTGGAGAAGGACAGAAAATAAATCGGTTGTTCTTGGAAGATGTTTTGATGGTTTTCATTTAAAGCAAAGCTACGTGTAAACAACTGCTGTTCAATTGTACAATTAGGGTTTATGAATTATGTGAAACAGTGACATGAAAATCAGTTAGCAAAGATTGGATGCTAAGCAACCGCATTAAATAATTGACTAATTAATGAGATGCCATGACCAGTTGATGCATCAGTACATTAAGGGTATTTGTCTGCTTGATAGCATGGGAGTAAGGGTCACAAAAACGCTTGAACAACTGTAGAGAATGATTTTGTAATCAGTAAAATCCAAACATATTATTCATCCTAAGGGTTAAGAAATCTGCATTATTTTCGAGATATCTTACAGAATGGTGCATGGTTTGTTTTTTGGCTCTCCTAGACCATTTGGTTGTTGATGCTTAATTGTCATCTCATTCTTGTCAGTTCATTTTTGTTAATTACGCTGCAGTACATTTTTAAGACCACATGAGGGAGTTTGGAGATGGTAATATTTGGGAATGACAGAAAATGATACAAGCACATTAGCTAATTCATCCTTTTGCGAACCGCCTCCCGTGCTCCTCGCTAGAACCGCCAGAAGTTGAACATCATACAGTCCGTGAAAGAGGCCGGTGTCTGGCGTCGGAGATCTTCAGCCGGGATTTAGAGAATACACCAAATGAAAATTTGAAATTGTGAAATGTTTTGTCAGGAGCATCACTTTAAATTTCATTCGCAAGGTGAGTCTTGGATGATACGGACCAGTCTTTTTTTCAAGTTCTGACGAAGTTTAAAGGAGCAGAAACAGACTTCCTTAGAGGCGATCATTTTTTATAGATATGAAATGTATAGGAATGGGGATTTTAATGGAATGATGTTGGGTGGATATGGATCTGTATAATAGAGAACGCAGTATGCTCATTGTATACAGCCTCGTACTATTTTGACGGGGAAATGCATGCACAATATCTGAATTACTCACAAGCCACTATTATATATTTATGATGGGGATTAGGTTCTGTGTCCTTTGTAGTTGTAAAAGAAAGTATAACATTTTGTTGGTTGCAGGTATTTTATGTCTTCAGTTAATGCTGTTAAACCAAAACAGACCCACGATTTGACTCAAGGAGAATATGCTACTGTAGGCAGGGCCGAATTAAGAACACCAAGGGCCCTGGGGATACACCTATTCCAAGGGCCCCCTTAAAATTATCACACAATATTTTCAGGCCGTCTAGGAAATGTATCAATTTGCAACCACGATGCTATCCTACCCTTAACACAGCACAACAATTGCACACTTTGGTATAGCACCATTCAACTGTCATTTCATCACTGACAACTCGGCTCAGCAATTGTGACCAACTAGATGCGGTGATAGGTGTAGAATATTAAAAAAAATAACACTCAATAATCGTATTAATCTGCAATATTAAGAAAGCTGTGAAGGTATGGTAAATAAGTAAAATATTTGGTTTGAATTATTATTTTTTAACCTGAGACAAGGACAAAACCAAGCTAAAAGCTAAAAACTATACTATAATAGCAGCACGATAAAGCTATAAAACAGAAATGACATGCTATATCGCCATAAAAAAAAACACACACAGTCACACGTTTTGGGTACAGGAACGTTGGCTAATTGTTAATAACTAGATGAAAAGTACAATCTGTCAATCTTATCAATTTAATGACACTAGATGCAATCCTAGTTAAGAGTACTTTTAATTAAACAGGGGTTGGTTGTCTAAAGCAGTGCGATCTGCTAGAGCCTTGATGATCTTCAGGGGTGTCGTTAGGCATCACTTTCTTTCTCTCCATGACTGCTTGCAGGATTGGTTGTTGCGCATTGTTGTCCTTGGCTTTCATAAAGTCCGCATACTAATTACGATGGCGCTTTTAAGATAAATTGCTGGTATTAAAACTATCTGACTTTGTGCTTTCTCTAAACCTTTTATGCATGGTGTCCACATATATGAACTGTAATTTAACTCTATTTTGGGTTAGTTTGTTATGATCTCCAAATGACTTAGGGGCAGAATCAGTAGATCTATAGCAATATTGTAACAGTTACATGTTGTATTCCAAAAAATCTTTGATTGCTGACACTCAATCCAAGATGGCGGACTGTGGTAGTCATACAAGAAATGCTTCAGACATATCTGTCAAAATCTTCTATTCAAAAAGGTCAACTCAGGTAAAAACAATAAATAAATAAAAAAGCACAGAAAACTGTGATGAGCATGTCTGTGTTTTGTAAATTGAGAGTAAAATGTAGTCCTTATACCAAACCAATTGCCCATGTGTATGGACGTCATGCAATAGTGGACTCTATTAAATCTTGTTTGTGTAATCTGCTAATAACAAACAAATAACAACAATAATCATACGGAATAACACAGTATTCCATAAAATTCCAACTTGACACATGCATACTCATATTTACAATTTACAATAACCTTAAGACATGACATTCCTTACTGTAAACTGTGAATTTATAGACGATTTACTCCTTTGTTGCATGCTGCCCACATGTGGACAGTTAAGCAACTTTGAAATAAATCAGCAATTGTGAAAAAAAAAATGAAATGTATTTCAATTTTAGCACAGTTTTCAATAATAGAAAAAAAATCTTTCAATAAATCTGGATCATTTTTGTCTTAATTCATGCTTGATAGGGCTATATAAACAGCAGATTTTGCTCTCTGCCAACCTGATTTTCTTTTTTGTGAATCGCAAAATACTCTATACTCTAATACTATTTTTTTCCTTTCAGGTTGATCGAAGGCTTTTGCTGACAATGTTTTGACAACTCCGTATTTCTATTTGTCGGAAATAACACATTGAACAGCAGGTAGGATAGCTAATTTTTCAGCCAGTTGATTTCTAGTCTGAGAGAATTCTCTATTCTGACATTGTTGAATTGTAGTCATATCATGACACCTAGTATTTGTACAGAGTATCTGAGTATATGAGTATCGGCTGATACCAGTACTGGTAGCTCACTTGTCGCACACATAAACAAGGAATGGGCTACAAATGTACACCAAACCGATGTGGGCCTACTTCCTATGTCAACCAGGGCCTGCCAGTCTGCATCATGAATAAAAAAATTAAAAAAAACGTTTTAAAGCAGGTGGCACAGCGGTTCCTTTCTCTGATCATCTTAAAATGCACATTGAGCTGGCATCAGTTGTGTTAGACATGTTGCCATCAGCTGGATATAAGGAATAGCTATCCTTCCAGAATGTGGCAGAAAAGGCTGTTTAGTTTACTGACATGAAATAGGTATCTTGTGTGACAGTCACAGTCTCTCTCTTTGGCCATTCTATAATTTTGCACTTATTTTTTGTGTTGTGTTTATACGAGCCCACTCTCATTCACTGTTTCACTGTTTCCACGTGGGATGTACAGAAGGAGTGGAGTTGGAGTGGAGTCCCCTTGGGAAGTCTGGGCTCACTCTGTGCCTTTTCCTTTCACTTAAGTCAGAGCACAAAAGGACACTTGTGTGTGAGCAGATGTTGCAACAACCTCAAAACACATGTAATGCTTTGTGAACATAGCTTGTTGTTTTCAGTGATGTGTCACAAACAGATACGTGTAGTTACTCAGGTTAAGTGATTTTGGCACAATGGTAAAGCAAGTAGGCTACTTCTGTACTTACGCATTCTTTCCCTGTTCTGTGTTTTCATTCATGGAGTACCCTAATATGCGGATTTAGAGCCAGGTGATGAACCGATGAACAACTCTTCGTCCCAGTGTGTGTGTGTGTGTGTGTGTGTGTGTGTGTGTGTGTGTGTGTGTGTGTTTGTGTGTGTGTGTGTGTGTGTGTGTGTGTGTGTGTGTGTGTGTGTGTGTGTGTGTGTGTGTGTGTGTGTGTGTGTGTGTGTGTGTGTGTGTGTGGGTAGGTGGGTGTACTGTGTGTTTGTGTTTGTGTTTGTGTGTGTGTGTGTGTGCCTGTGTGGCCAAGCATCTGTACCTGTGCCAGTAATTACTCTGTCTTTCTGTGAACCTGTGAACCTTTCTGCCCCAACCTGATAATGGCATTTCAGCGAATAGCTCAGAGTCCTCAGAGAGTCTTTGGTGAGGTAGTATCAGAGCTATGCCAGGCGTGTACTAGAGTGCTCCTGTTCTTTTGGCTCTGGCTACAGCCTGTTCTACCAAGTAGTTCCATTCCAGAGTAGGACTCCTTCCGGAGTCATTAGCACAAAGGTCTAAAGGACTGCTAAAAGGTCCTTAATGAATGCTAAACAGGCTAGTAATTACTTTGCAGGTGAGGATGTTACCAGGAATACCTCCTTAAAGTAGTACAGTGTTTAAAAAGAGACATCAGAAAGGATTTCTTTGTAAAACAAATGAAAACAATACAAATCATCTGATCTGCTACAGATACTATTTGTTTCAGTTAATCTGTGCAAAGTCACAACAGTAAACAAATTATGAAATCAACTGGTTTGACCTTTCTCATGTGATGACAATTGCATGTTTTCTCTGTGTAAGGCCTCAAAGTAAAATCATAAGTATGTGGAGAATGGAAGTAATTACTGTTGGCAAGCTGGTTACCACGGTTTTTGTCTAAGTAAGGGAATCTCTAAATACAAAATTCTGATTTATGTTTCTTATGATGTTTATTGTCAACACTGCACACAATGAAATGTATGTTGCCGCTTATAAAGTCACAGAGCGTAGCCTTAGAGAAGTCTAGTTAGACTTCTCATCAGATAGTCTTTCTGTCTCTACAAATCATTCAACCCACACTGAATATTTCCTATTTGTGTCATGACATCACGTTTGATGACCATAGCAACTGAGATTGTAGTGAAAGATATATTAAGAAAATTAGCAGAGGAGAATGACTGAGTCCCCACTCTGCCTGAAGCACAATGACACATGTCACTGTACTTTAATAGATTCCATATATAGATTAGTGTCAATGGCTATGTATCACCCTGTCTCTTACTCCCATGATGTAAGCCTACTGCATTCCTTAGATAGTTATTCCCAGGGAACACAGGTAGACATACTAGCATATTTCTCAAAGATGTTTCTAAGTATATAAAACTGGTTTGGTCAGATGACAACAATAGTCTTCCTTGTGTACAATCGAGCAAGGAAGACTTTGAACAATCTTGTAATTCCTTCCTTGGTACCTTGCCGTGGTGAAATGTTGATGACCTCAGGCTGAAGAGACAATGCTGCAGTGATGAACCTTTCTATGAATCTTTCTACCTTGTTTTGTTGTCATTCAAATTTTATATTTAAACACTGTCATGTGATGCCAGACCTGCTGTGTGTTTTGGAGAGCAACTGAGCAACTTTGGAACAGTGGGTACAACTTCGCTGTACCCACTGTTCCAGAAGAGTTTGCTCTGACATGCTTAGTACGTTGGTTAAATGACATACAAATATTAGAGCAGCCTTCCAGTTGGTTTTATTTCTCCTAACTACTGACCTTCGTAAAGACAGGATGGTTTTAACTCAGGGATGATATGGGAACAGCGGAAATGTGTGGCTGTGCACATTCAGCATGAGTGTTGAGTAAACGTAAGGTCCACTCATTTGTGATTTTTTTTGTCCACTCATTTCCTGATATACACACAGTAATGTCGATACATCTCGGGCCCCAAGGTGGAGGCAGGAATCCAGATGATCTTGTAACGTAACACTTTGTTTATTCGGCTATTTTTCCCTGAATGTAAGGCTCCTTTGTTGAAGACAGTCACGGATAATAGATAAAACTCTGCGATCAGAGAGAAGCAGTACTGAGTGGTAGGTTTGTACAGTTTGTGTGTGGTCTCAGAGCAGGGATTATAATCATACAAAGAGATGCTTGGATAAGACCCTTCGCCTGAGAGGAGGAGAACATACTTAATCTCGACTTGTGACAATAAACATCTGGTTGAAAGCAATACATCACAACAGACAGTGGATTTAAAGTGGATATGATATCTGAAGAATATTTTAAAAGGGCTTTTACACCAGATGGAAATAATATTAGCTAGAGAGAGAAAGAAGGGAGGACAGAAAGAGAGAGAGGGAGAGAAACGGAGGAGACTGAAACAAAGGCAGATGAATCAATCTGGTGGTGGTGTAATTGGGTTTCCATGTGTGAGACGGGAGTTGGTGAGTTTCCTGCAGTGATATGCCTATGCTGACAAGAGGAGCAGAATCTAATCAAAGCTCAGTAATGAGCTGATTGGATGGAGAGAAGGGGAAACAAATTAGTGATGCCTAAGTAATATTTCTCAATTTCTCACTGATAGTCACTTAAATCTGTCACATTTGTCAGCACGTGAGGTGATAATGCATATCATTCCCCATCTAGGCAAGAGTGTGGGTTTGCAACACATACACAACCCGGGTAGAGGCTCACTTTACCTTATCTAGGCCAGAGTGTGGGCTTACAGTGCATTTAGCACAACTGCTAAAAGACATAAATGCTAACATGTACACAACCCGGGTAGAAGCTCACTCTGGGAATGGATTCAGCTTTTTTTTTTTGTGAAATCACTTGGTGTTTTTCATGTGTCTTCAGAAATCAATCAAGTTCTTTTACTCCACTACCCTTGGTGACACACCAGTAGTCATAAATCTGAAAACAGTATCAGCCTTCCGTTTACAAAACTATATGAATTAGGTGGCACCATTGCATGCACATGTGTAGAACAAAAGAAAATAGTCTGGTAATCATCATAGCATGCTAATAATAATCATTTTGTAAAACTTGAAGTGGCGCTGACATTTAAATGAAATGAGGAAGGTCCCTGGCTGTACTGTGCAGAGCATTCGACTGACAAGCAGCTCAAAGCACGGGGGCAGAATCAGCCCATGATTGAGATGCCGCAGCTCTCAAATGAGATGTGCTGCTGCTCTCAAAGTCATCAGGGAGTCGACTGGGGAGGATTAAATTGGGGCACACCTGCCGTTGACAGAGGATTACTCTCACCCACTGCTGTACCACCGGATCACACCGAGAACGAACGCAGGCTTTGAGGGAACAGCTGCCTGATTTACCAAGGCTAACTAATATGCTAGATAGTGTTAATGTAGGTGAAGTCCATGTACACTGACAGAGTAGAATCTCTGTAGTGTTCAACAGAGACAAAGTGGTGTCTGAATCTGATCTAAGGGCAAGGCTTGAAGAAAGAGGACTTTACAGAAGTTAGTTATTGTGTGGCAAATTTGCTGAAAACGTTTGGTACCATGTTATATTTAGTGTTCTTATTACAGTGCTCCTACATACAATCAATAACTACAGTATATTACTAACCCTAAGCCTAACCATAACTTCTAGAATATGTAGTAACAAGATGTCCTAATGTACAAAAATGCATTGTAGTTTCCGCTGCATATACTATTTGAAACAGGTGCAGAGTTTTGTACTCTGTCTGGTTGCAGTCTGTGTCAGTGGTCTCCTTCCCTCTAAATGAGAGTAGAGAGGTATGATAGTAAGCAGGTAGAGACTGTAGACTACACTATAGAGACTGACCCCTGTCCAGAGAACTACAGCTATACTTAGAAGTTTAATAGAGGAACGCAGTGACCCTTTTCTGCTTTTATCAGGACCCATGAGATAATAATCCATTTATACACTCCCCCTCTTTCTCCTCCTTTTCACTCTCCCTCCTCCACCCTTTCCTGTTAGTTTAGTTCATCTCATTTTACTGGCCTGATATGTGCTTTATACTTCAAACCCAAAGCAGTTCAGGGTGTAAGACCTTAAGAGAATTATGATCAAAGCTCGTTGTATGATAAAGAAAAAGAAAAGAAAACAACTTCAAGAGGTTTCCAAATAGGAAGAAGAATGAGGCTATTGGATATGTGTGTGTGAGTGGATGGGCCTGTATTCCAGAGAGTACTAGGTCACCTGTTTACCCACAGCAGGTGTCAAGCAGAGGCAAACTGCAGTGCTACACGATAGTGTCCTTCAAACCAATCTTTGCTGTCTAAATTGTTAAATTGTCCATATTGTATTTATCGCAAATGTATTCCTTTACATTTGCTGGTAAAAAGTGCATCTCTATAGTTTTATTTTACTGGTGTTGCTGGGAGTAGCTTTCCCTTTCTGGACTGTTTCATATTATGTCTACCACATTCCTTTGCCAGCATTCTCTTGACACTTTCACACATTCTTCCTCTCCTCTGTTTCTACTCTTCACTCTCAATCTTTATCGCTGTCTGTTTCTCCTCTCTCTCTGTTTCTCCTCTCTCTCTGTCTCTCTCTCTCTCTCTCTCTCTCTCTCTCTCTCTCTCTCATTATAAAGTGTAGAAGCCTCCAGCTGCATGAATACGGGTGATTTCATGGCCTCATCATAATCATAGTGAGAGTGGAGGGGTATGGCTGTGAGAGAGGCAGGTGGTCTAGTGCTGATTAACACAGAATCATTGCTGTACTGCACGAGCAAGGAGGCAGACATGTTTCTGTGGCATGCCCTGTGTCACACACACCTGCACAAAGGATAAACCACTGAAAAGTAACAAAGGGCCACTAAGATTTTTGGGGACTGGTTTCTCATTGAATGCAGTGTGACAACGTTTTAGAACAGTGGTTCTTAACCTTATTGGAGGTACTAAACCCTGCAAGCTTCATCAGTGCATTCACCGAACCCTTCGTAATTGGAAAAATAAAATATGATTTCTTCAAAACATAGGTATATATATAAAAATGACCCGACATTGCTAGTGTGAACCGGGCTATACTGTGTGTGTCTTGACCCCTGCCGAAACCCCTGAGAGTGACTCAACGAACCCCTGGGGTTCGATCGAACCCAGGTTAAGAACCACTGTTTTAGAAAGTCTCCACCCATGAGGTGACAGCTGGGATTTTTTTTTTTCAAAGCTCCCTTGATTAGTATAGAGTTATTTTATGTCCTACATTGTTTGAAGCATTGTCTCTGAATACTTGTGTCTTTGATTCTGTGGTACACAAATGTAAACACTGTGATAGATATATAAATAGATGGGTTTAAAATCAGACCATATCCTCCTCTGATTTGAATCACATGCTTGACTTTGAGGTGAGGGGCTGAGGAGATAGTGTGAGGAGTCATTTCTTGATATTAATACTCTGATGTTTGCTGTCCCATTGCCTTTCTCTTCAGGATGGAGGAGTTGGGCCTGTACATTGTTGAGTCTTCCACAATGAACCAAACTGTTTCCATTTCATCAGTCAGTGGAAACCCTCCTGCAATCCAAAAGAAGGACCCGTTCACCATACTGGCCAGCCAAATCCAGCCTAGCACATATAATAGACCATCGCCCACAGAGGAAAAGAGCGGTTCACCATTGGATGGGAAAACCTGTTCACCTCAGACAAGTCAGCCAATCAACATCCAGATGGCACTTTTTGCCAATCACTTGAGTTCTGACAATATGGGTTCAAAGACCTCAGAGACCTTTGGCAGGAAGCTCGAGTCACAACACTACATGGGAGACGGACAACATCAAATTACTTCAGAAAGAAGCAAAGATTACGATGACTCCCTGAGAAACAGGAAGTACCCTTGCCCTTTATGTGGGAAGCGCTTCCGGTTCAACAGTATCCTGTCCTTACACATGCGCACCCACACTGGAGAGAAGCCCTTCAAATGCCCATATTGTGACCACCGGGCAGCACAAAAAGGAAACCTAAAGATCCACCTGCGCACTCACAGGCTGGCCATCCAGAGTAAGAGCTTAGGGCGCAGTGGGGAAGAGAGCCATCTTCTCCATGAGCTAGAGCAACTCGCTATCATCAGAGAGAAGCAAGCTAACAGTACAAGCCCACCCAGCACTGACTCAAACTACATCTCCCAGAATTCTCTGGGAGTGCCCTGCGATGGCCTATCACAGCCCAGTTCAGACTTAGCTATGCCAGTCCAGGAACAGCCACACAACCTAATCCAGCAGCAGAGCTTTCGCTGTGGGTTTTGCAAGGGCAAGTTCCGGAAGAAGGAGGAGCTGGACCGGCACATCCGGATCCTGCACAAGCCTTACAAGTGCACCCTCTGTGAGTTCGCCGCTGCCTTGGAGCAAGACCTGCTTCAGCACGTGGGGAAAGTCCACGTCGCCTCTGCATCCCCCCAAGTGGTACAAAAGGATCCTAGCAAGGACCAGAGGCCCAATGAACCCTTCAAGTGCGAGGTGTGCGGACAGGTGTTCAAGCAGTCCTGGTTCCTCAAGGGTCACATGAGGAAGCACAAGGACTCATATGAGCACGGCTGTGGCGTCTGTGGCCGCCGCTTCAAGGAGTCCTGGTTCCTGAAGAACCACATGAAGGTGCACATCAATAAACTGGCTGTGAGAGGAACCCAGCTGGGCCATGGTCGCATGCATGCCACACACAACAGCAACAGCCAAGAGATCCCCAGCAAACTACAATCCCAGTTCATCTCTAGGCTGCACAACGAGGTTCTCCTAGCGGTTTTATCTGAGAGGCAGAAGGTTCTTGCAGAGGCTGGGATTGAACTTAACAGCAAAAAGGTGCTGGAGAAGCTGCTGTTGCCAGTGGCTGGACAGTACCACAGTGTAACGGCAGAGGAAATGCAGCTATTTGCCACTGACAAAGCAGCAGAGAAGTCGTCACACACACAACCTCCACACAACATGGACATTGGCAGTACACAGGGAGAGGAACAAGCACTAGGGTTATATTCATATGCAGAAAAGCTAAATGTGTTGCACTGCCAAGCAAAAGACTCTGTAAACAATCAGATAGTGAATGGAAGCTCCAGTCCCGACAAAAGCAGCCGTAACACGGGCTTCAGGGGAGTGCTGACTTATCACAGCTCTGGCCTTGAAGTTAATTATGCCCGCTGGACGGGGAGACCCAGCGAGTGCCCAGACTGCGGCCGAGTCTTCAGGACATACCACCAGCTGGTCCTTCATTCACGGGTACACAGGAAGCAACGACAGCTCAGGGGACAAGAGACGCCCTCTGCCTGGAAACCGAATGGAAGCGTTCATCCCCAAGACTACCCACACCTCCTGTCTGCCTTCAGCAGGCCAAGTGAATCCCAAGGGTGTAGCACAACAGAACCTAATGCAGCTACAGGGGGCCTCCCTACAGCAGACAAATCCAGCCAGGCTTCACCTCAGTCCTCCATACTATATTCAGGTAAATATCGCCACGTCTGATAGCTTGCCTGCATTCATTTAGCAGTCATGAACCCATTCTGTATGAGAGATAACTTTTCAAAACCTGCTGGGGTAGCAAATCAATGACATTACTGTTACCGTATTCCATAGAAATGAAATTTATGGCCACGGTTGATGTGGGTATAACGGATCTGTGATGAGTGATGATGATATTGATTAATGTGTGCATGGCACAGGGATGCATATTTGTCAACCCTGAGGGAAATTCACTGCAGAAATTCCAGGCGGTCTGTGCTGTGAAACTAATTATCCATCTGCTTGTTTAGCACATAATTCTTGCACACACACAAACACACACACACACACACACATATAAACGCACAAGCAGTTCAACATAGACATGACCATGAAAAACTATCTCCGTCTGAATGGCACAGCTGAGACATTTCATCCCTGAGGACTTAGCATTTACTCTGTGCCATGCAGGCTGCACTACGCTCCTTATGCTACAGGATATTATATTACACCTTCCATAGGAGTTTGGCTGTTTTTTCTTCATTAGCACGTCCCAATGATTTAGTTTTCCAGCAGTGATAGGTACGTCATTGAATTGACCTTGAATGAAATCCCCACAGTATGCATTCTGAGTGCCAGTGGGGGTCTCCGTAAGCACGTAATCCGTTAGCACCATCACCGTCAGGTAATCACTTCGAGGCTAGCAGTCCATTGCCTCCTCCACCTCTTGCTCACGGGCACAGCACTCGGCTAATGCTCCATCTGTTCCCCTGCTTTCACCGAATTGACAGGAGCCACCTGGTGATTCCTGTAATTGTTTGACTCGTACCACCTGGAGGTCCTTTAAATGATCATATTCTTCTGTCTCTTGTAGCGCCATTCTGGACACGCTCTGATTCACTCTTTTTCTGAGTGGCGTTCACACTGAAATTGATTTGGGGGTTAAAGGCCCCCACACCAAGGATGCATCAAAGGATGCTCAAATATAGAAGGACTACTTACTTGATTTTAGAGATGTCACAGATGTATTTAACCTTTTGTGTACACCTTGTTCATTCAGTAAGCTTTTGTAGCAATTGAGAATAAGTAAAACAGAATTATTTTGGTGCATATACAAAAAAAACTAAAATCATACTTGTTAACATGTCCATATGGTGTTTTTTATATGATACACAACATATCATGAACTAAGCAGTCAACGCCATGGCTGAGTATTTCTGTCTTGGAACAGCAGTGTCCCAAAGACAGTCTCAAAAACATTGAAATCAGACAGCCTGGATTTCATGTCACAAACCTAGGGAACCAATCCTGTCAACTTGCCTGTCAGGAGGGAGGGGTATCGTCAGCCTACATATACATATAGTACGATATCACTTATGATGAACTAGATGGCTTTATTCAGAGACTTTCTATGGTGTTCCAGATGTTTCTCCCTAACAGCACATCCGGTTATTTATCATTTCAATCTTGCTAAGTCAGAGCTGGTGACCGGGACCCAACGTTTATTTACATTATTAGCTGTTTGATAATGTAGTCAAGCCGAAGGCAAATAGGTTGATACAGGGCTAATTTGCATATTCATAGATCCGTGAATATTAAATGAGGCAAAGGTGAGCTTCATCCAAGCCATTTAAAGGCCACGAAGGGATTTCTTTCATCAAAAGAATTTATAAATATGTAATTTTGAGAAACAGAGATGAGTTTAGGGATTTGATCAATTCCAGGAGAAAAACATATACTTGTGGTGTTCTTGGTGTGTGTGTGTGTGTGTGTGCGTGTCTGTGTGTGTTTCTGGCACAGTGGGTAGAGGTCAAAACTTTGAGGCTTTGAGTTAATTGCGACTTATAGAGGGAATGTCTTACCTATTCCCAAAAATAGGGGTGATAGTCCTCCAACCTCAAGGGAAAATAACTGAAGACACAGACGCCATAAACCCTATTTATGCGCTGGCAAAACAAATACCCTCTGCAAAACCACTAATCCTAAAGAAAATGTGGTGAAAATGATAGCATCCTAAAGCTGAGGGGTGGCACCTACCCTGGAGAGGTAGGGATGGTTATGGATCAAAAGTGGATCTCAGTGTAGCATTGTTTAGCATTAGCTGCTCAGTAATCCATGCTAGGATAGGATCACTTGAATCTGATCCCTCAATCAGCACGCACAATCCAAGCCGTCCACTTCCAAATAATGATTTGGGAAAATGATGCTAGACCGAGCATGCTTATTTGATTTCTGTGTTATTTGATTAGTGTGTTATTAGTTAGATGCTCATGAACTTGTTTATAGTCAGCCGTAATGGATGAACAGAAGTCATCTGGTCTTTATTTGCTTGTTTTGGGCTTTTATTGTAAAGTTTCAGCTATTCATATTATTTGGAAATATTCTTTTTTTAAGCACTGTGACATTTTGAGTTCTCTACGTACCCATCCTATCGAACCTGCTTTAGACTGTGTTGTTTGAAATGGTGTGGATTTTCCACCTTATTTCTCTCCCTCTGTTATGGGTTTTTATTTTTATTTTCTGAGCTGATCGTATCAAAGAGAGCACAAGTTAACTGACCGAAAAGGTTCCTGGGAAAAGGAACCTTTTGCATCACTAAAATGTTCAGACTGGTGCACTCTGAAAGGGTTTGGTTGTATTCAAGGAACCCAAGCCACTAATTTCAGCGAGGTTGTTTTTTGCTTGTGCAAATGTTGTGCTTTGGGGAGTAGCAAACAACACCTGGCTTGAAACGTTATTTCATCATCTCCCGAATGTCATTTGCCTTAATTGACTTGGAGTCGGCCCAAATGCAGCTCCAAATGCGTAGTCTAATTAAAATAAATAATATACGCCATTATTAACATCAAAGAACATCTGGCACTTTGGTTCTGTATGCAAGCCTTGCATGTGACATACTTTGAAGTTGTTTTATCTCGTGGCAAGAAGTTGTCCACCATCACCCACTTGCTTTGTCCTTGCTGTTGTTGAAGTGGAAATATCCAGGTTTACCTTTGACGTTTGATGTTGAAACTAAGCCATAGGTGTCTTTCACATTCTGCTTAACCTGTGTGTGCATGTGTGTTTGTGTTTGTGTGTGTGTGTATCTGTGTGTGTTTGCACGTGTGTGTGTCAGTTTAAGGTATTTAGTGTGCATCAGAGTAACTCCACTGCATTATCAATCACTGTAAGTGTAATGTAACTCAAGAGCTTTGTGTCAAACAAAAAGGGCGTGGATCAAGTTTGATCGATCATATACACACATTTACGAAATCACATTACTTCCAGTGCTAACGGCATACCATACTTTCGCCTGCAGTGAAACTGAATCTCTCGATGATTAGCTTGAATGAAGCAGCCATTCACAAAGATGGCAGCCATCCAAGCAGAGAATAAAGAGAGAGCACCATCAGCCTGGGTAATAAGCCAGGCCCTGAGCACTGGGATCAGAGCATGTATGCCCATTTAAAAGTCTAATATCTCCAGATTACATCACATATGCGTCCAGGGAGGCTAAATATGCTCAATGAGTGCAATGAGAACAAGAGAGATGTATAGAATTACTACACAATCTTCCTGGGAGATAGATTTATTGTTCGAATGTCATGCAGTTCATTAGATGTGGAGTAGAGTGGGATTTGGTGCTCTGTGTCATGTGCAAAAGTATGGGCATACATTTGTATTTGTTGATGAATATTTTATAGTGTACAAACGCATACGCCATCCCCCCATATAGACACGGACACACGTAGTCACACACACACACACAGACACACACACACACGTGTTTTCTGCTTCTCTTATTTAGGAATTGATCTTATTCAGCTCAGATCTGTTTATCTGTGCTCTGGGGGTCTTAATGCACTGATCAAATTGATGGTCATGCTCTGTCTGAGTGATGAATGAGCAAGGCTCGGCAGTCGGCACCATATGCTCTGCGCTGTTTTTAAACATGTTTGTACCACATCTGCAGATGGGCCCACATTTACACCAATATGGTTTCTCAGTATGGGAAAACAGGAGGTGGAGAACTTCTATTTTCTCCAAAAGCAGTGAACTGTCTGAAAACCGTTTAAAACATTTTTTTTTTGCGGGTTTGAATTGGATGATTTAGCACCAAAAATTTCACAATGCCCTATATATAAAAGGGAAAGACAAAAACAGAAGGTACATTGTCGCGGGCAAATAAAAGAGTGCCCTCAACAATACGATAAAAAAAGATGCAAATGAACCCATTTTTACACTTATAATGTGCACTTAAGACTCACACTCTAATTTGGAGTAGTTCTGCTCCTCTGAGTACCTTGAGCATTAAACCCCCTGCACCTGGCCTTCATGAATCATTCTGCTGTTGTATTCTTTTCATTGAGCAAGAACAAGAGCTCATTAGCATGCACTGGATTAAATTAATGTGCCCCGGTTTTATCTCATGCTCCCAGACACCTCCCTAAAATACTGGGTGTAATATACAGCCTGACCTTCAAATGCCACGTGTGTGTTGTGCAGTAAAGCGCCATTATGTGTGGATAGTCTCCCCCGCATGACTTTTACTGTAATTGGAATGGCAGAGGAACAGCTGGCCTGATTAAGAACCAAACTCACAATAGTACCCCCTTTCCCTCTTTCTTTTCTTTCTGCCTTTCTTCTTCTCTGCCCTTCTCTCCCTCTCTCCCCCCCCCCCTTCTCCCTCTCCCTGTCTCTGCCTCCCCCCACCCCCCTCTCTCTATCTGCCTTGCTCCGTCTTTCTCTCCATCCTTGACATTCAAGAGGATTTAAATGGTTGGACTCGGCTCAAGACATGTATCTCCGATGACCTCTAGCACAATAGGCATAAACATGTCACAGCGCGTCACAGCACGTCACATCTGAGACAGCTCTTGTCAGTGTGTGAAAAATGGCTTGGCCCACCTCTCTCCTTACACAATATACTCAAGGAGAGAAAAACTCTCAACAAGTAATGAATGCAAGGTGGAAGTCAAAATGGAGGGGGAACTGGTGCTGTCTGAAAATGTGGCATACAGATTTGTTGGGCTAGATCCCGGTGCAAAACATTCATGTACACAACCAGTCGAATAATGGGCCTGACATTCCACATACCTTCTTGGTGTATGTCAACTTCTGTGTGTTGCTGAGCCACTTTGACCTTCATTAACTGTAGTGACTAGATGCCACCTCTCCCTTAATGACAAAGACCATCAGGGAATACACTGACATGGTTCAGCTAGGGGGCCTTCATCAGAACCTATGAATACCTGGCTGGACGTACACTGAGTACACAGTATGAGGACATAAGATAAGACATAAGACACATCACATGTGGTGGGAGAGACACTGGGTTGAAGGTTGTAAGGTAAGGTAAGACCCAGGACAGAGGAGACCACAACAATGTACCTACCCCCTCTGTTCATCAGTCACTCAGCTTCTTGTCGTTTATGGATAAATTAGGATAATTTTTTGTTCCCGTATACATTACATTTACATTTAGTAATTTAGCAGACGCTTTTATCCAAAGCGACATATAAAGGAGAAAACAATCAAGCTACGAGCAATAGAGACCTAGTGTAACAATACATACTACTTTAAGCGACTGTTGGTGTACAAAATATGTATTCGTCCATCTGTTTCAGGGTAGTCAGCGTTTAGCAGGAGAAGGTCCTTGACATTTGTGTGTGGATGTGTGTGGTCCTCAACTCACCCCCTCTTCTGTGTATTTTGTGACACTAAACATGGGTATCAGCCATGGGTATTTGTGTTCACATAAAACATTTGTTTGTGACATGCAGGTGCTTAGAGGATCCTTTGGGGACATTGGGGAGAGGGAGACAAGGACGAGAATGAGAGAACATGGGAGAAGTTCCCTCTCAGCAGTTTGTCTGTCTGTCTGTGAGTGTGTGTGTGTGTGTGTGTGTGTGTGTGTGTGTGTGTGTGTGTGTGTGTGTGTGTGTGTGTGTGTGTGTGTGTGTGTGTGTGTGTGTGTGTGTGTGTGTGTGTGTGTGTGTGTGTGTGTGTGTGTGTGTGTGTGACAGATGGTCACCAGGTGTGGTCCTGGTGAACAATTTAATTTCATTTAGATTTTTGTTCTACTAGATCAAAGATAATTTGGATTTCCACCTCCTCTGTGGCTAGTTTGGCCTGTGGCTCTCTGAGTAACCACATAAATGTGTCTGCATGCTTGTCTGTAAAAATATGAAAGTTTCCAGAGATTTCCGACTTGCAGTACAGTTAAAACTCACTGAGCTTCCCTTGGCTTGAGTTCAGTCACTGGTGTGATGGCATATTCCCCATGGCCCTCTATGAGTTGGGTTCTTTTCTTTTCCAGGAATCTTTCCCTGCTGCTGTCAGACAAAGCTGTTTTGTTGAAAGCACTGTTATGACATTTTCTTTTCGTTTCAAATGTGCTGCAATGGCAGATCTGAACTGGTTTCTTTTACAGTTTTTAGAACTGCTTACACACGTTTTCTGAAACTTGGTCTCATTTTTTTTTTTTTAACTACACACAGTTCACATAGCTACACACACAAAATGCAGAACATCTCATACCTCCTGTAAAATTAAATACAGCATCCCAAACTCAATCCCTTTTCAAAATCATTTTTTTGCGTAAAATGGTAAACACAGCTATGCTTATGGTTAGACTTTTTGGATCACTAAATATAAACTAGTGCGATAAATCTAAAACACTCTTTCTTTGTTAGGCTTATGCCTTTTGAAGTTACGGTGTTACAGTGCACTTCATAGAGCAATTTGACAAAAGAGTTACAATAGACTGCATATATAAACACAAATACAGTACAGTACAAATTTTTGTAATTCGTCTTTGTCAGTTTTCTGAAAAACTGTGGACCAAGGCGTTTTGTACCTATATAGAAAATAAAAAAAAATATAGAAAATAAAAAATAGTTTCATTAAAAATAAGTGAACTGAAATATATGTAGTCAACACATAAATGCAAGGCCATTTAGGGTGCTGAGGGTTTTTGTGACAGTAACAAAGTAGTAATTTACCAAAACAGTATTTCTGTGTTCAGTACGGATCCTATCATATACAATATTATGTAGTATTTAAGTATAAAAGTGTACCATTTGTATATGATACATAAAAAGACACTATGATCATACCCAGTCTCCAATTTCAGTCTTGTCACAGCAACACATCAACATCACAACTAATGTTCTCCTTTTCGAACTGCTACATATGTCTTGTATTTCAAAGGGCAGTGCCTTAAAATGGCACACACATGTACAACATCTGATTGTTGTGTGTAAAGTTTTGCAAAAAGATTTTGTGTGGGGTTTTGCTCTTTGACCAGTTTCAGAAATCGTGTGACGTACAAAAAATTGTGTATAAGCAGTTTTAAAAAACTATAAAATATGTTTAAATTTTTTTTTTTGAGGTGTATGTCACCAGCCCAGCGTGAGCACCGGCTGTAAGGAGTGCTCAGTGTGTGGGAAGAGTTTTCGCACGGCCCAACGCCTTAAGGTCCACAGCCGGATCCACACAGGTGAGAAAGGTCAGATGGGGCATGTAACAGTCTTCCACTGGAGAGTTTGTGAGTTGATGTGCGATGTGTGTGATTCCTTATATCATATCCTATCATCTGTGCCATATCCTCCATGATACATACTCTATAAATTCCTACTCTGTTGTATTCAATGTCTTCTGTAATATCCCACCCAACTGTCAATCACAAGGAGAGACCATGAGGAACAAAGTGAACCAGACAGGCTGTGTAGTATATGAACAAGTTGCGGTCAGTCAGTGGTTTTTTAATACATATTATTGTCTCTACTAACATTAAACTTTACTAACAGTCCCTCTTAAATAAGGGGAAAGAGGGCGTAATTCAGAAAGAAAAAATGACCTGTTTTCACAGTATGTCTCACAGAGTCCTGCTCACACTCTGTATCTGTACTTACAGTTGTATTCTTCTTTCAATCACATGTTTCATCAGTTACAAGTGGTTCATTTCGGTATGATAGTACTGCACCACAATCATTGTAGTCTTTAGTGACCACAATTAGTCACTTTTTGACTTTTTCTGTCTTCATTATTGTCAGTATGACTTGCGATTGCGATCATTTTGTATGACTTCCGCAAAGGGTTATTACTCCTTAAGAAGGTAAATGTCAAAACAGTTTTGAGATGGATGCGTGAATGTGTATTATTTGGATGCTGGTATTGCAAACAGTGCTAAATTGAATTTAGTAGAATTGCATTAGCTAATGGCATCCATGATGTATGACAGAATTCTGTGATTACCACTGAAAGCCTCTGAGGCAATTCGTTCAAGCACAGAAATGGATTCCATATGTATCTGTTAAACCTGTCCCGTGATTATATTTTATGTGTTTGTGATGAATGTCTTCTTTATCCTATTTAACACACACACACACACACACACACACACACACACACACACACACACACACACACACACACACACACACATAGCCCTCATACCCTAAATTAAACCTCCATTGTCTGTGTGTGTCCCTCTGTCTATCTGTCTGTCTGTGTGTGTGTGTGTGTGTGCGAGAGAGAGAGAGAGAAAGAGAGAGAGTAGGCGTAGATATTTTTTGTACTGAATGTATGTAAGTATGTATGTTAAATGTTTATATTCAAGGTTTATCCTTATGCTCTACTATTAGTTAAGTATTTGTTCAATGCCTGGAGCTATATGTTCTAATGCATTAGTCTATTGAGGGAGAAAACAAAGAAATGAACAAAGACGTGTTATTGTTTATGTGATGCACATTGAATTAACATAATAAAACTCCACTGATAATTACTAACAAAGTACCTCTAATTCTCACTCTGGGTTTAATTCTCTTTCCATGTTAGGTGAGAAGCCATACAAGTGTCCTTTCTGTGACTACGCCGGCAGTCAGTTCACCTCACTCAAGTATCACCTGCAACGCCACCACAATCAGCTGCCAACCCCCCATGGAGATGACCCCTGTAAACCCTGGGCACCAGGGTCAGTCAGGGGATGTGATGAAGACCTGTCCCTGGAACCACAGCAGGAACCCTTGGACCTGTCCATCAAAGTGGAGGGCGGGACTGAGACTGATAGAACCCGACCAGCCTCTCGCAGCCTGCAGCTCTCCACCTCCTCAGCCTCTTCTGCCTCTCCTCTCCGAGTCTCATCTTTACTCCCCTCTGCTCCTATCAGTTTCTCCACCTTCTCCTCCCTCCCCTGCTCCTCTACAACCTCTCTCACAGCCTCCTCCTCCTCCTCCTCAGCAAACACCAGCTCTCCATTCAGTGCCTCTTCTTTGGTGTCATCCTCTCTTTTCAACCAATCAGCTCGGGTTCCTGCTGGGTTCCACCTGGGTTCCTGCCCTCCATTCGCCCCTTCTCTTGTGTCCTCCTCTCCTTTCCCCTCTCTCTATGCTTCCCCTCCTTTAAGTGTCTCGTCTGTTGTGTCGTCGCCTCCTTTCTCTCCTCTCTATCCTAACTCTCCCTGCACTCTCTCAAACATCACTTCCTCCTCCTTTAGCAGTTTCTCACTCTTGCCTAACTCCTCGGTCATCACCTCCCACACAACAGCTGCTTCCTCAGCCTGTGACTCCTGGTCGGATGTCACTTCCTCTGTCTGTACACCCTCTCTCTGTACCCCCAACCAAACCAGCGCCCCCTCCTCTCTCTCTATCTCCCCCCAAATCAGCACCTTCTCCTCTCTTTCCACCTCCCCCCCAATCAGAACCTCTCCATCTCTCTCTGCCTTCACTCAGTTCAGCACCCCTTTCTCTGGGTGCGCCTCCTCTCCTGGTTTCACCTCCTCTTCCACTTACCTCTCCCTCTGCACCTCCTCTGTGGATCAGGAGGAGGTGAATGTGTATTGTGATCCTAAGATGGTGAGGATGGGCAGTGAGCAGGGGGGAATGGGGTACCTGAACACGGAGGAGAAAGAGGAATACAGCCTTTTAGAATTAATAAAGGGAGCTGCTGGGTCTTCTACATGGCATCCTGAACTAGAGGCAAGCTCTTGCTATGACAAAGACGCTGACCTGGAGCAAAGAGGGAAGAAGGAAGATGTTGCCCGGTCCAGATGCAGAGAACTTGGCACAGTGGGGTTGTTTTCACAGAAGGCTGGCCATAGCCTTCTGCCCTGCACTAATGTGGGAAGTCGTGCTGTTGGGGTGATAGTCTCCACACCTGGAGAGGCAGCTCCATTACAACACTGACACACCAAGTGTATATTCTGATCGAAAACAGAAGTCTGCAGGTACTTGTGAGAGAATACAGACATTACAGTGATGATGAAGTGTATGTTTATTATTACATTGATGATTATGAGGATTATGGTTGATGATGTTATGATACTGGTTGTACATAAGATATTGATAGATAAGATATCTGGATAAATGGTACACAACAACTCAAAGGCAAGAGATTCCAGAGACCAGCATGGCTATCAGGTAAAATGGTCACAGTGTCCCTCCTTTGTTTTGCACATCAGAACCAGACAACCACTGGATGACTGTTTATAGACAGACTTGAGGCTTGTAATTGTGTATTTAATTTCTGCATAGATTTTGATGTGGGCATCGGTGCTTATATACTGTAAATGAGAGAAGACTGTGGCTTCTGTTCTGTGTTTATCAAGCTCAATAAAGAATGTCTGTGGGTGTTGTTCTGACTGTCTCCTGTATGTTTTTAAAGACTTCATATCCTCCATGTAAGGATGCGTAACAGACTGTTCTACAAAAGTATGTGGGCATTCTAAGAACAGTTGTCTAAGAGACAACATTTCCAAGAACTTGAATAACTTGCTAAGCTTCCAATTCAAAGAAATTGAAAACTATCCGACAGGGTATACGTATATGGCACACTCTGCCATTGTGAAACTACAGGGCAGTTTTCAGAGACCAGAACTGTCTTATAGATTCAGATAAACCCAGCTGCTGTTTAGACACGTCTCTGGAACAGCAAGTAAACCACCACAAGAGTCCAGACATCAGACATTGAACAAGATTAGGTACATTTCAAGTGATTTAGATTAAGTACATTTCATACTCAAATATTCTCAGTGCAGTCAGTCAGTTAAACCTCCCTGCCAAGCAGCCCCCTGTACCACCACCACTAATACATCCTGTATGTTTGTGAATGATATGGTAGTTTTAAAATAAATATTTTTTGCATAGGTGTTGTTACAATTCATGATACAAATGCACAGAGAAATATACAATTACTGACAGATATTTTTTTTTAATATTTATGTATGTACCTATGAATTTTAAATAGGGTTATGGAAATAAGGTTTGTTAACTTTTGAGAAATATGCACATACACCCATTACTATGAAGTGACAGTACACTGCCTCCTGGTGGACAGAAAATTGTCCAATGGTGTGTGGGGGGGGGGGGGACCCTGAAACCCTTTGTTAGAGCTCCTGTGTCTTTGAGCCCATATCCCCGATGAACCCAGTGTGCTCTGACTGATCGGCAATAAAGATTGTGTTACCAGATTGCCTCATCTTGTAACAAAGAAGGCTGGAATTCCAACCAGGCGTATCAGGCAGCTAGGAAAAAATGGTTTATGTGGGAGAGAGTTGTACTTTGGGCTTTTAACTTTGCAGGCTGTTTACACGCACAAAAAAAGCTATATAACACATTAAAGGAAAGGAAAAAACAGAAACATTGTAGGTCCAATTTACTTTGATGTTTTAGGTTCTGCCCTGAATCTAGCCCATTGCACAATATCAGTATTTACTCTGACATAGAAATCTTATAAAATGAACTCAGGCCTCTCTGTGTCTTCCAAATCGACCACTGCCATAGTGACTTCCTCAGTGAGGACTGAATGAGATTGAATTGAGAGGCAGGATGCATTACTTCCAAATTACTAGTATAATTTGTTTGTTATTTTGGTCAGACTTCGATAGACTTCAGTAAGGGTGCTGACATTTTTCATCCTTGGCGTTTCACATCCAGAATCACAGCAGAGTGAAGTGTGTGTGTATGTTAGGGGTGTGTAGTGCAAGTAGTGAATGTATGATGTGTGTGATGTGGCACGGCACGGTGGGTCAGTTGCTTGCACTACTTGCACTGCTGCCTCACAGCAAGAAGGTCATGGGTTCGATTCCCGCATGGGGCGCTGTTGGCTCTGGGCGGCAGGTCCTCCCCAGAGTGCACAGTGCTCAGGTGGGCTATCTCCCGGGCTTTTCTGTGTGGAGTTTGCATGTTCTCCCCGTGTTCACAAGGGGTTTCCTCCACTAAGAACCCCAACAGAAAAAACATGCAAAATAACAGAACACATGTCCATCCCTGACCAAAGATGGACAGTTCACTTCACTTGGTCCCTGGGAGCTACAAGCTGCCCACTGCTCCTGGGGGGTCCGTGAGGAAGGACGGTCCAGGATGGGAAAAATGCAGAAAATAAATTCACCTACGTGTGTGTGTGTGTGTCCTCTATATATACACGTGTGTGTTCCAGGGTGTCGTGTGTGCCATTAAAAACCTGACAAAGGTCTTAATAATTATATGAGTGCTTCTGTGTGTGTGTGTGTGAGTGGGAGTGCCAGCATGTGTATGGCAGCACCAGCTGGTGACCTCTGGCTGAACCTCTCCCATGGACAGCCTTTCTTCTCTGTTGCAAACTTTATGATCACCTGTACTGCTCATCAATAAACACTAGAGGTCGCCATATACCTAATCAAGAATCACATATTTTGGCTTGGTAAAAGCTGTAACTGCTTTAACGCCTTTGCTGTTGGATGGACATAGATGGACATACTTGTACTGTGTTCTATCACTATTTCTATATTTCAGGTTATTTCAATTGAATTCAATATAATTTCATTTTTGTATTGCGCCTATAACAATTGTCTCAAGGCGCTTAACAGAGCTTGCACCCCCTAGAGCAAGCACTAAGGTTACGGTGGCACACACTGCAGGTTACACACAAGATTGACAGTGGATGGCAATGGAGAGAGCCAGCATTCAACGCATTGGTTGTAGCATAGCTTAGTGGGTATGCCGTATGCTCTTAAGGTTACTATTGTAAGGATATGAAGCTGAAAATCAGTGATGAATGATGACTTTCGTTTATATTACGGGTAAATAAGCCGGCAAACAATATCTACATAACATGTATCACAAAAAGAGTAGAAATTGCGCAGTGTGGTGGAAATGGGAAACTGTAAGCAGATGGTTTCTGCACGTGAAAACCAAAATGTATCTCATCTATCTATTTCTCATTTCTTGCATCTGTTTGTGTTCATACATCCAGGATGGTTCGTATGATTCTGCACTCTCATCGTAAACAAAGTCGAATGAACATCTAAATGGCAAAAGAAGGGTAAGAAACCCAGTGTCTGCGACGTAACGTTTACCAGCATTAATTATTAAGCAGCACGGACGCCTGTTTTCAGACTGACGACGGAGTATTGAGTATCATTCAAATCAGACCGCGGCCTCTCTCATCCATCGCCCTGCCTGTCCGCCTGCTCATTGGCTGTGTGTCTCTGATTGCCGTTATAAATCAGCTGGATCACACATTGGCATCTCAGCACCTCTCTAAGCAGCCCAGCCTTCACTACAGATGTATGTGGCTGTATGCTGTCTGTCTGGCATGTTCACACAGGCTGCTTTCCTACAGGTAATGTCCATTAGACGGTATAACAAAGCCTTGGTCTGTTGTGTTTGTCCATAGTGTGCTAATCCGTTACCAGAGCACTGTTTTCTACAAGAGATTGGTTCAATTAGAAGGTGGTGCCCTAATGTTGTTTGACACCATAACAAAAAAGTGACCTAAAACCTCTGTCATCTAAAAGGCCATAAAAAGAGAGAAAAGTGTCTGGTCAGTAACCTTGTTTCCTTCACTGTTTGAAATAGTGCCCAATGATGGAACCTGTCGATGTAGCATAATGGCGTCCGAGCAGATAGCTCAGCAGCCTTCACAAGATGGCTGAGACCTTGATGTACAGCTTTGGAAAAAAGATCAAGATCTCACGCAGCTTATCCTCACTCTCTAATATCCATCCATTCATTCATGCCTCAAACAATATTCTACTCCGTCAACCGTGTTGAACATTCTGAACCTTCTAAATATTGTGTTAGGGGGCTGCATGTGTTCACCCCCACCCTAACCCCCCTCTCTCATCTCTCTCACTCTTGGATGTGGCTGTCAGTGGGATGCTGATTTCCTTAAATGATCCCACACACCCAGAGGACATGTTGTTGCGTGTGTGCGTGTGTGTATCTGTGTGTGTGTGAGGCAGCGCGCCAGTCTGATCACTCAGCTCCATCATCCACATCTGCACATGGGAGTGCTTAGCATCTGTAGGCCCCAGCAGTGGAACTGCCACACTTACAAACACACAGATGTGGACAAACATACAAACACTTTCTTACACACACAGCAACATACATGGTTTCTCATACACACACATCTGTACATAAACAGCGATTCACACACACACATTGCACATATACATGCACACATTCACACAACATCTTCACAATTGGTGATCCTGGGGTTCAGATCCTGAAACACACTAAGCTATTCTCCTCACAGATTTGCATCTAATAGTGCCATCTCTCAGCCATCAACAAACCATATAAATGTAATTATACACCCGTAAGCTGACTGTTTCACACACTGAACCGAGACAGATGGAGATATTCAGCTCAATTACTAATGAGGGTGCATCTGTTTATTAATTCATACTGCTTCAAGAAGAGGTGGTGTTGACAGTGATGTGGCTGTGTGTGCAATAAGCCAGCATCAATAATGTCTTCCTTTCAGACAGCAAGTTAAGAAAAATCTGCCCTTTGTAAGTGAACAGCTATGCCTTAGGTTTAGCTGCTTTCTTCCTCCACAGCGGGGACTTGGCATGGCACCAGCGTTCGTGCTTAACCCCCTTTCCTGCATGTGAGCCTGAATGAGAGATCACCTTGGGCAGCTGTGCAGTCTGTTCTGTTTCCACGGCGCTGTGCAGCTGATTGACAGTCAACCTGACAACTCCATTCAGCCACCACCTGCTATCTGTCAATCAGGCGAGTCATCCTGGGGCTATTGACAGAGCTGTCAGTTTGGTTGAGACGTGTCTGTCAGAACCGCCGCACACACACAGGGCAGCCAGACTCCACATCCCTCGTTCCACTGGCTTCTTTCCCTTTTGTTTTCACCTGTAAAACTTTCTCATCCGTGAGAAAACGGAAGCAGCGGTAGGAGTACAGTTGTTCAACTGTATTTCTCAAGCTCAGAAACAGTTCAAAGTTGCCACATGTACTGTATAAGAAAAATAGAAAAAGGAAATAGAAGTAAAGAAAGAGAGAGACTAAGAAAGAAAGAAAGCAGAATAGATGAATACACAGATCTAGGTGAAATAGTACTGCCATACAACAACAAAAAAACAAGTATTCTTCAACTTTATAGTAAGTTATAGTAACACTTCATATTACAGTCTCCTTGTTGCGGTGTCCTTATACCATTACAGTGTAACGCGCTAAGTAGCAGAGTGTGATGTAGTGACTTTGTACTTTCATTATGTAACTGTGTGGACTTACAGGGTCTTAGTACATATGTAACTTGTTACAGTACTCTGCCAGGTTGAAGTAGCAAGAGGAAACACTTGATATGCTTAATCTACTGTACCAAAGTGTAGCCGTGTACAATATGTCAAAGGTCAGATATTCCCATCAGGTCTCACTAAAGCATTGTTAAATGTTCAACATGAATTACCCAACTAATTTGCTGAATGGTGTGTGACAACATAAATGCACCGAATCTCCAGGTTAAATTTGCTGATGAAAAAGCCAATCAAAAAGCCACCACTGTCTTATTACAGAGAGAATATGGCCTTTGGCAAACTATATTTAAAAAAAAAAATAATAATTTTTATTACACTTCATCCACTCCTGCTCTCTTGCACCCGTGACTTCTGTGAAGCATGTTTAAGGCAGGCCCGAGAGGCCAAAGGGTGTCCATATGGGTCCAGTCTGCAGAATGTCTATCTCAGCCAAAAACCGTTGTGAGCAACTGCACTTTAGAGGCTGTCTGTGAGGGCCTTGAGAACCAGCCGGCCCGCGAGGCAGGACGGGAGCTCAGCAGACTCCACAGTGAGACGCTCAGGCTCTTCTGTCTGGAGGATCACGAGCCTGTCTGTCTGGTGTGCTGTCATTGGAGAGTGCATGCCAACCACAACATGTGCCTACCAGAATTACAAGGGTACCTTGAAGAGGCGTGTCAGGTCCTCCATTATAATCTTTTAAGCTGTGTCTGTTGAGTCTGTACCTACCCACTGCTGTGTGTGTGATAGCGGAGCCCAGTGCAGGGTTCAGGTACCATGAGAGCATCAGGCGCTGTAATAGATGAAGCCAAACACCTAGGGAATATGCAGAGTGAACACTTAGAACGGATTCAACAGATGACTCAGAACTGTGAGGGCAATGCAGTTAAACGCATTTCAACAACCATTAACCTGATTTTAAAGAATGTGTTCATCCTCATTAAACAGAATCAGTGTGGTCATTTATCTACGCCCATATCACACTCTCTCTCTTTCACATAGACACACACACCCACATAGTTCAATCACCTCAGCTCCTGTGATTCTAGACCCCAGAGAATCTGACCTGCATCAGCTACACTAACGATAGATCATATCTGTTATTGATCTGATCAGCTGCACTTCGTTCTGGGTTCTAAGGGCTTAAGTTTGGTAAAACACTGCTGGGATGTGGAGGCTGGAGACAACACTGCCTGGTCTGTTGGGCTGATTGCATAGTCTTTCCAATGACATTTGTTGTCATACCAGAAATCTGGGACTTGTATTGTGATGGTCAGCAGTATGAAGTGCAAGCCTCAGAAGGGCCATTATAGTGTTAGTGTTAAGTGTTAAATGTTAGTGTTAGTGTTAAGTATAGTGTTCTTCTCCGATCCTATTAGTAACAAAGATATGTGCACACTCATCCATACCTTCTTATGTTCCTATTGTACTACTGAACTATTGTACGCTTTGAAGTCTCACCTGTGAGGATCCTAATGAAACAACAGAGGCTTAAGCTATGAAAGACACTTTCGGAGGAGGACAGTGGGTATGTCAGTGTGCAGAGGGAACTGGTCTCTGTAGAACATATTCATGAAAGCATAGACCAGCTGACAGGAATGCAGCCTCATGAGAAAGAAAAAAACACGTATGTGCCAAAAACTGTTTCCCTCGTTCAAAAGTCACAATGGCATACATTCATGGAGAAATTAATCATTTCCACTAGAAATTGTACAACATTTTCTCAACGTTTTGCTCTATAAGGTTATTCACGATTTCAAAACACACACAAAGACAGACAGTCCAAACTGGAAAAAAAACAGGTTTGGATATATTTCTCTCTTTGTTTACATGAAATGTTTCAATGCAATATTTGTACAGTTTTATATCTTGACATTTCTCAGGATATCTTTTGGTTTAATAAACAACCTACATGACAATCTGCTTGCTTGGCTATCATTTTCATGCCATATATGAGTGATGACTGCTGGCTCAGCGTGTATAAATTAATATCAAATGTTGTCCTCTCCCGTGATATTGGACATTCTGGATTGGCCTAACCTAGAACAGAGACATGAGAGGCATAATAAACACATTGGTTATGACAGCAATGTTAATCAGGTATGACATCCAAAACTGGAATCTGTTCTAGGATCAGAGGTGATTTAGGGGTTTAAGAGAATCTCCACTCTCCTCCTCAGTGGACCCCAATACGGGGTTGCAGCCTGATGGCAGGTGGTGTTTGTGTGATGACGATGGGGTGTGATGTGATTTGTGTAAATAAGACAATTCACCACTGACCCATTAAAGGTATTCGCCCATACACGCAATAACTACTTCAAGTGATAGGGTTACAGACAGGGGTTGTTTCCTCCAAATTAATGTATTACACAATATTCATATAAAACAACTACTTTACCAGAGCAAAACTGACTAAAGATTTCTGGCACAGGCTTCGTGAAAGTAGAACAGAGGGGGGATATAGATGTCTGTATAGTCATGCTGCTTTCATTCTGTCATTTTCTTTTCATTACCTTTCTCTCTCACACATCTTCTTTGTTAACTTTGTTACAGTTTCTATTGCTCTGTCCCTCTCTCTCTCTTTCTCTTTCTCTGTCTCTGTAGGTCTGTGTGTGTGTGTGCGTGTGTGTGTGTGTGTTTCCATCTACTTCTGCCTGACAGGTGACTCGATTCAGCCCAGTGGGTGACTGGATAATCAAAGTGCTGTCAACCCTGTCAATATCCTGCTGTCACAGCAACAGCAGATGTGATTGATTTGAACTGAAGGTAAGGGATGGGTTTGGGTGTGTGTCTCTAAATAAACACTGTGAATCACATAGACACCCACACGCACGCATGCACGCACGCACGCACGCACGCACACACACACACACACACACACACACACACACACACACACACACACACATATAAAAACATGTAGAGTAACACACATATTTAGGGAATCTCCGCATGAAGTCTGTGTTGCCTTTGTCCATGGTCAATAGCTGGGGCAACACAAGAGTCAGGCTCGTCTGTACCACCACGGTTAGCAGCATTTATCTGCACTTGGACAGATGATCCTCCTCTCTGAAGATGATCATCAAGACTAAAGCTTTTCTCCCGCACTAAATCTCTTCTTGACTGACATTGGTCCCCAGCATTACTGTTGATCGTCTTCAGCACTAGAGCTGTTTGTCTCCACCCCCAGAGACAGTCTTCTAGATTGAAGCTGTTCTTGTTGCCTTCAGGCTATTTATCTCAACTGAGACTATTCATCAACAGACCATTCATCAACTCCAAACTGACCTGTTATTTGTTACTTTTGACTGATAACATTATGCAGAATGGTGTCTAGTGCAGGAAAGTGTATTGAAAAGAACTAGCAAATGCAGCTTTTTTATGATTACATAGTTGTACAATTATATTGTAGTCATTATATAAAAAAAACACTTTGGCAGCATTTTTGCTGAGACTCCAAATAAACTATTATAGATATATCAACAGAAAAAGACCACAGCATCCGGCTGTCAAACATGGCTTCCTCCCTCTCACCTGTGCCCTGGCCCAGTGGCGCTCTGACAGAAAGTTGTTCTCCTGTGTTTAACCTCCAGCCGTCCTTCATGCTCTCCTGGCGAGTGGGGAACTCTTGTGTTTCCTCTCATTCCTCAACACGCGCAGCGTCTGATGGGAAGAGACAGGCCCCATCCCTGACAAGTACACCTGTCACTGGGTCAAACCGGATCACGCCATCCATCGCATCACACAAACTCAGCTTCCTGTCACCACCCGGACATGTCAGGAACATGACAGAATGCAGAAAAAAAGTAAACGATTTTGCTCAGTTCTGCATCTACCCCTTAAGTGTAAGATGTTTATTTTGTTTTGCTTTATTCCAGTTTATTTTGATAACACATTGTGTTACCAGAGTTATCAAAATGCGTCTGTTTACCCAGGTGAATGGGAACATGAAGCTGATGCACAGCTCAAACTGACTGCTTCTGTCCTCCATTGACCATCTACTTGAGTTCTACTTGACATCGGTCGTCATAACACCTGACACCTTACCCAGTCTGTCAGCAAGGCATCATAAGTAAAGCTCTCTCATACCTTGTGACATGACAACACTCTCTCTTCCTTCCTTCCTCCCTCCCTCCCTCCCTCTCTCTCTCTCTCTCTCTCTCTCTCACACATACAGACACACACACATACACATACACACACAGACATTCTGTCTTTCTCTCTCTTCCTTTCTTGTTCTCTCCAATTAAACTCTGCAGGTGAGGCAGGGGGAGCATCCCATCCGGCACACACATCATCCACGCTTAATCTGTCATTACTGATGGCTTCATCGGTAGACGGTAGGAATTAGATTCTGAGATCACCACTCTATGCCAAAGCTGTACAGTACACTCAAGTGGATTTTCTGTATCAGTAGGGGCAGCCAATGGACCAATGTTACAGCAGTAGGCTTAAAAATAGTCATCATTCCCAAGTGCTATTGTAAACAGCAGTTTTACAAAACAAATTGAACAAAGCAAACCTAAATAAATAAATAATGTTGTAGAAGAGTGTGACAACCTGAGGTGTACATGGGTGTAAAACCTGAACATCATCGTAAAGCTCTCTAACAGACTCCAAAAGACGGCTACTCCAATACTTTTACAACAGACTTGGACTCTTTGAAGGCTGAACTGGAGAAACAGGGCTCTCTCCTTGGATATCACCAGTGGGAAATGGCTGAAGTTAACCAGGTGTTACAGAATTTCACCTCTCAGGTTAAGCAGCTTCAGGTCACCATCACGCCTCCCAACCCACCACCATCTCGCTCCTGTGGCTTCGTCCTCTTCCTGTCAATCACGCCTTCCAGCTCAACAAGCGACGAACCAGGTACCTGTTGGTCGCTCCTGTCCCAGCATACTCACTCAATGTAGCTACAAACATCCTCTTTTACATCTGAATACTCCCGCATTACTTATGTTATCATTTTACTTACAGGAAGAGCTCCTGAATGGGGGACAGCAGCATGGGATGCCAATGCTCCGTGTTGCTCTAGTTTCAAGGATTTTTCTGAGGAGATGCTCAGATAAGATTTTTTTGATCGCTCACCCAGGGGCAGGGAAGCAGCAAGAGAATTAATAAGACTGAGTCAGGGAAATCGATCTGTTAATGATTTTGCTATTGAGTTTTAAACAATTGCTGTGGCAGTCCATTGATGGGATTTTTCAGACTGGATAAAGTGGGATGAAAGTGATTTTGTTGGACTGGACAGAAGGCAGTGGATGTGTAATGTGAGCTTGTGTAACGAGAAAGAGAAACTTGAATTAATTGTATACAAAAATAACATCTGCTCCACCACTGTCTGGCTTAAACGGTTCCTTTTTCTCTCCAGCCTTAGAAAACACCTGCTCGCAAGGAACACATGATGTTGGTGTTCACAAACATTTTTGTGCAAGCACCTATACATTTGGGAACTGAGTTGGGTACAGAGTTGGGTACAGAGTTTTTTGCGTCTGATCTTGGATTATGCAGCTCAGCCAAGTACCGCTGGACCTCCACCGTGTGCAGAGGAATTTTGTGCTTTTTGTTGTCTGCTGGACACTGGCATTTAAATGGCGCTACAGTTTACCTAAGAAAAAAAAGTAATTAAATGTAGTAATTAAATGTCAGCTCAGTATACAGCATGGAGAGCATACCTGAGGAGGTTGAAAGTCCTTCAGCCTGACTAGTTGTTTGTACTGGCTGTCTAAGCACACTCCTAGGTGAGTCTTTTCACCAAGCCTGCTGATTGCAATCATGGGTTCAGTAGTGTTGGCAATGTCAGTCTACTCAAGGACTGCAATTGATGCATTATGTCCCTTAGCTGACAAAACATAATTTCTGCTAGCTGCTGGGCCATCATTGTTGCCATTTCTTCCGACAACAAATGGTCCAACATTTTTAGAAGAAGTATTATCTGTTTCTCCTCTGAGACCTACAGTGCGGCAACATTAAAAGGTGCCAGCCCACCCAGGCACTCCCCAATGTAAAAATACTCATTTGGTGTCCGTGGAGGGATATCAGTGTGGAATGATGCCACAGCTGCACCCACCGGCTCTCTCAAAGTTCAAAAAGCCTTTGAAACATATGGAACGTGCTGTTCCAGTGGGTGTCCACTTCTTGAATTAATTTTAGTTGCGGCAGTCCCAGGTTCATCGTCCCTTTACACAGAGCATAACAATGTAAGAATTTCTCACAATTTTGTAAGAAGTACACCATACTGACACAAGGACATAAACATAAATGATTTAAAAGGGATGAATACAAAATGGTCAATACATAATGATGGTGTGAATGATAAGAGTATTGTAAATCATTTTAGTTATTAGTTCATAGAATGTAAAATACCTTAGGAGTGGTGCTGCATAGTAACAAACCCCTGAGCTTCCTCACCTTCCTAACCCAGGAGTCTGAGCTTTTCTCCACCATCAAGCTGAGGGCATGTGTAATGCAGATCGAGTGCTTCGCGTTCAGCTCACTGGCAGAGGCAATCATTCTGGCTGTTGCATCTGTTACCAGATACGTGACCTTTTGTGTGGTTCTCCATTCCTCCATAGTAGAAGCCTTGGCTGCTGCCAAGTTTGTAGCAGTGTATGGGCTTTTGGTAATTTCTGCACTCCCAAAGGCACTGTGTTAAGTGCATGGCCTGCATTGATAAAATGACAAGTGATGGCAAGATATGCATCCATATTCATGGTTGTCCACATATCTGCTGTTAGGCTCACTGCAGCTGCTTTCTCAACTCAGGCCTTGGCTTCCTCCTTGGCCTTTTTGAATTTGAACTCCCCCATGGCCTTTAAAGCCTGAAGAGATTAGATTAAGTGTTGAATAAAGCTGTGATAAAATTGCAAAATATTTTGTGCACATATCAGTGATCTCTCTCTCTCTCTCTCTCTCTCTCTCTCTCTCTCTCTCTCTCTCTCTCTCTCTCACACACACACACACACACACACACATACCTGTCTTGTAGGTAGAACATATGTAGAGTGCAGTTTGTTGACAAACCCTCTGAACCCTTCACAGTGGCGAAACCACCGGGGTGGCAAGGGGTGGCAGCTGCCGCCCTAAAAAAAATGCTTGCCACCCCACTTGCCACCAAGGTTGTCAGAAATGTCTCCTATAATATACTATACATTTATTGAATGGTATTATATTTTTGCTACTTAAGCTGTTGATCTCTTTGGTAACTTGTTCTAAAATCTTTAAGTTCCCCCTCCCCTGTAAAATGGTGGAGTCCATGAGTCCGCTTTGCTCTCTTGTCACCGTGGTTGCCCATCTCCCGTTCCAATCCAGTGAAGAAAGAATCAGTTTGAAAGCATTTGAGAAGCCAAAAACAAACTGGAGACAAGCCTACTGTAGACTTGCAGTGATGAAAGAAGTGAATCGTGAATCAAGAAAATGTGATGGGTGGTCATATGTGATAGACAGTTCCGTTGTAATTTCAATCATTTATTTAATTGCTAGCTTGCAAAAGTCGGAAGCATACAGTAGCTAGCTTGCTATACAGCTTGCTTGCGCTAGCTAGCCTTAAAGTTACCACTGTTAGCTTAGCTAACCAACGTCTTTAATAATAATAATAATAATACAACTTTATTTATATAGCACCTTTCATGCAAAAGAATGCAGCTCAAAGTGCTTTACAGCAAATACATAATATGCACAAAGAAATGACATGCACATAAAAATAGACATCAAAGAAACATAACAAAGATATAGTGCAAAAAAAATAAAATTATAATTATAATTATAGAGATATATTTAATCCAACCCCTTAATATCACCAGTAGAGATTTAAATTAAATTAAAAGTATTTATATATATATATATAGTGCGAAGTGGTAGCTAGTTAAAGGCTAATGTGAAGAGGTACGTCTTTAGTTTTCTTTTAAAGATGTTAAGCGAGCTGGCTTCCCTGATGTCTATAGGCAGTATGTTCCATAGCACTGGGGCGTAATTGACAAATGCTGCGTCCCCGATTTTCTTACGGCTTTTGCTGGGAATCTCCAATAAACCAGCATTCGATGATCGCAGTGTTCTTGAGGGCAAGTATTTGACTAGGGAGTTTGCAATGTAACTTGGTCCTAGCCCATTAAGGGCTTTGTATATTAGGAGAAGGACCTTAAAGTCAATTCTAAAAGTTACTGGAAGCCAGTGCAGAGCAGCTAAAACTGGACTAATGTGCTCTCTCCTCTTGGTTCTGGTTAATAGCCGAGCTGCAGAGTTTTGAATGAGCTGAAGTCTCTCAGTTGTTTTTTTTGGGAGGCCAGTAAGGATTGCATTACAATAATCAAGACGGCTTGAAATAAAGGCATGAATCAGTTTTTCAGCATCTTTTTGATTTATAAATGGCAGGACTTTAGCTATGTTTTTAAGGTGGAAAAATGATGTTTTCGTCACCTTGTTAATGTGAGACTTTAGTACAGTAAGGTGGACTGACAGAAAATGTTATAGCGGTTTTTTCTCAGTTTTTATTTTCATTATGTATGTAACTTAACTGTTAAGCTATTACGAAATCAGATTTTAGATACCACTAACCATTTTCTCACAAAAAGCCTTTTTCTGGCTGATTTTAAGGTACTCCGTCATGTAGCCTACAGTAAACTCAGTAACAGTAAAAAGTGTGCGTTCTTTTGTCCACCCTATCTTTCGCTAGCTAGTTAGTCTAGCTTTGACATAAATTATTTTGTATGTGATAACCTAATACATACAGAACAAGCCATTATAAATTAAATTGGCCATTTAAAAGTTTGTCTGTTTTCACTATCTGGATTTGTAAAAAAAAATATGTTATATCTTTGATATTCTTTCATCTTTCTGGGCAAGCTCTGGGGGTGCCCAATAGTACTAAATACTTAGGGCACATTATCACAGACACGTTGGAGGATGATGCCGACATGTTCAGACAGAGGAGATCGCTCTATGTCCAAGCTAACATGTTGGTTAGAAAATTCCACCACTGCACATATGATGTTAAAATGTATTTGTTTAGAGCCTACTGCACCCCTCTACACAGCTCCACTCTGGGTGAATTACAAGAAGGAGAGCTTGCGTAAATTGAAAGTAGCCTATAATGACTGTCTTAGGATACTCCTGAAGAAACCCAGGAGTACTAGAGCCAGTCAGCTGTTCTGTAATATGGGTCTAACCACCTTTTTGGCCTTGCTGAGGAACCTTACTTTTAAGTTTATGAGTCGGCTGGACTGCCGCAGCTCTGTCAAGTACACATCTAAGATCTGGGAACACTGGCATGAGTGCCTTTTTTAGCCCTTCTTTCATTGTATATTTATATGTAATTTATTGATTATATGTATTGTGCATCTTCCATGTGAGCCTTGAGCCTGTAATAAAGTTTTATATACATACATATAGACACCAGGCATGTGTGTGTGATATGCCACCCTTGAATTTCAACTTGCCACCCTTCTGCCACCCCATGTAAAATTTTCTAGAATCGCCACTGACCCTTCATCCTCGACCAGGGTGAATGATTGGCTGTCCTGAAAGTGTAAGCATACAACAATATGACTCTAATGCTGTGATGATGGTGTTAATATTGATAAAATTACCATGTAAAAAAAAAAAGAATCAGCATTTTATGGGTTGAAATATCTACTGTTTCAAATCATCCAAGGCCAATGCTGAAATAGATTCGACCAGTTGGTACATATCTATGTCATGAAATACATAGACTCTCAGTCTAGTAAACCCTCAGCTCCTCCCCGCACCTCCTCTCAGCTCCACTTATCACTAATCACCACGTCAATCAAGGCCTCACCCAGGAACCTGTTTCCTAGAACCTAGGGCAAAACAACAGGAAGACAAGACAAACAACAAAGTGAAACAAACCATATAAATAGGCAATGTATACAATTACAAAACAAAATATAAAAGTACACACAAAGTAAAAAAAAAACTAAAGGTCTACCATGGCTAGGTCCAGCTCCAGTCTCTTCCTTGTTCTCATGCAAAGCACAAGGACATCTTAAGGTGATTTATGGTCACCGTTGCAATCAATTAATAATTAATTCAGATTTAAAAAATGTGTTAAAACTTCATCTTATCTCAGAAATGTTGTGTTGTGTGTGTGTGTGTGTGTGTGTGTGTGTGTGTGTGTGTGTGTGTGTGTGTGTGTGTGAATCAGTCTCTCTCTCTCCCACTCACTCTCTTCCCCTCTCTTTCTCTTTTTCTCTGTCTCTCTCTTTCTCTCTTCTCCTCTGATTTCTCTCTCTCTCTCTTCTCCTCTGCTTTCTCTCTCTCTCTCTCTCCCTCTCTCTTACTCTCTCTCTCTCCCTCTCTCTTTAGGGGTCATGGGATGGCCATCAGTGATGATGACACCAGTGATGGATGGATGTTATCAGATAGGAGAGTGTTGCATCATGGAGAGTCTTCCCTGGAGGAATGGGGACATTTAGGCGGTTAAGAGGGCATCTCACATCATCCATCATACACACTGATCTCACTCTCATACGAGGGAAGGATCCCTTTCACTTAAAGACTTGTCAGTTTCCAGCAGACTGATTACCAACTGCACAGCCAGCGAGAACTCTGACAATACGTGGACAAAATAATTACATTTGTGTGTGTGTGTGTGTGTGTGTGTGTGTGTGTGTGTGTGTGTGTGTGTGTGTGTGTGTGCGATCCACACATGTAGCGCCACATCCAGTAAAATCCTTACATACAACACCACCATCCACTTTAGAGTTCTGCTCAGTTCTGTTTTCACTTCTAAAAGGCTCTTTGTGGCACAAAATCAATACAATGCAACAAAAAAGGAACCTTTTTTATAAAGGACCCTCTGACAAAAGACACAGATCAAAGAACCATAAAAGCATAAAGGCATGAGGAAACCGTTTTAAGAGAATTCCTTATATCAGAGGATTTTTTTTATTCCACACACATGCACACCTTGCCACGCTGTGTGCACTCCCACACTCTCACACACTTCACTGCCAGCCTCACAAGGGTAACTCCCCTGTCCAATCTTGCCCCCCAACTGCAGCACAGTTTTCATCTAAGAAAAAAGACGCCCTGCCCATATACTGATGTTCACAGTTTTGACACGGGTTCACACCTCAGCGCTGCTGTCCTTGTCCTGTCTGTGACGTGTGTGTGTGTGTGTGTTTGTGTGTGTGTGTGTGTGTGTGTGTGTGTGTGTGTGTGTGCTCTGGGGACCTTCACTATCCCTTTTGTCATTCCATGCCTCTGACCTGACACTTGTCTGACACGTGTGTAGAACAGAAACCCTGTGTGTGACAGACAGCCCTGCAAAACCCAGCTGTTTGTGTGTGTGTGTGTGTGTGTGTGAGAGAGTGTGTGTGTGTGTGTGTGTGTGTGAGAGTGTGTGTGTGTGTGTGTGTGTGTGTGTGTGTGTGTGTGTGTGTGTGTGTGTGTGTGTGTGTGTGTGTGTGTGTTTGTGTGTTTGTGTGTGTGTGCCTGTCTGTCTATATGCATGTGTGCATCAAGTGTAATAGACGAAGATGACATAAAATGTAACACCTTTTATTCTTAACATTCTCATAACATTAGGTTGTTGGAGAACTTTCAACAGTCATAATTGCTGTTTTAGCTGACTTGTCACTCCAAGCCAGATCCGTGGATGCTGTTGTACTAAATTAAGACACCAGACAGACTTTAACCAAGCGGGCAGACAGGAGTGGCAGACGGGCTGGAACCCTGAACGTCTGTCTTTACCCTCATCGCCATGACAATCCCACCCCATTTCACCCATCAATCATGGCAGAAGGTGAAATTCTGAAGCTAAAAACACACCCTAATCAGGGGGGGCAGGGGGTGGGGGGGATTAATGTACTGCTGTACTGTGCCACAGGAAATCACTCCTGTCAAAACAACCCTTCACATGATCACCAAATGTTAATTATGCCTTTCATTAAGGAGGCTGGTTGACGGCACAGGCTAGGCTTATTACATTTGCTGCAAGGACCCATGGAAGAATGACTCTTAAGAAAAGGTCATTTAGGACTTCTTCATGTCTTTCCATAGTGCTATCATTGCTTTCCCTCTGGCTCTGCACAGAAAGTAGTCTCTGTGTGTGTTTGCATGTCTGTCAACCTATCTATCTACCTAGCCAACTACCTACCTACCTATTTATTCAGCTGGCAAATCTTTTCTTGAACATTTTCAGACATTTGCGGGCATCATAAGCACAATAATGGTGCAGCCTTTGTGTATTGGGTTGTATTGTCTTGTGGCTGTATCTGGAAGGAGCAATGTCAAAGAGCAGCCATGGGGGAACATCCTCAGTGAAAAACACATCTCTCAGAAGAGATGAGTTCATCAAAACAACCCAGCTGCAGTTTGATTGATATTACCTGGAAAGCACAATAAAAAAAACATGACTTCACAATTCACAATAATCGAGATGTCTGTTTTTGCACATCTCTTCAAATATAGACACATGCAGTACATCCACTTGCTCATACATTCTCATAATCACAAGCGAAAGCACTTAAACAAGCACATATGAAGAACAATAACCCACAACCATTCCCACATCACACACACACACACACACACACACACAGAGAGAGAGAGAGAGAGAGAGATTCTCTCTATAATACCCACAGACACCACACATACACATACACTGAACTGAACTCCATGTGACCCTCTGTCAGTGCTCAGGAAGTTTGCCAAGATGAAGTTGTGCTGATGAACTGGCCAAGCTTCATGTTTACATTCTGCTGTGCATTTTTTATTTATCATTTCCCCCCAAGAGAGGAGCCATATGAATCTATTTTCATAACTCTGGGAAGAATGACAGCTGGTAGAAGACAGCCTCAGCTTGTCAAGCAATGCTCTGTTGGCCTGTCCTGCAGGAAGGTGCTCTCTCTCTCTCTCTCTCTCTCTCTCTCTCTCTCTCTCTCTCACTCACTTTCTTTGTCTTCCTCTCTCTCTCTATCTCTCTCTCTCTCCCTCTCTATCTCTCTCTCTCTCACACACACACACACCAGCACACACACACATGCACATCAGAGGTTGTAAACACAAGGGACGGCCAGCAAAGTGTCAGAACTCCAGCTGACATCATTATACATGTTCCTGTCAATGTCCCAGCATTCCCAGTGGTCTCTTTTCACAGTCCAATGTAACTCTCTCTCTCAGTATCTCTCTTTCTCTCTCTCTAACACACATACACACACCGTCGTTTTTTGTCAACAGACACATCCTCTAGACTCTATACCAGATAGGACATTTTGCAGATGTCTGATTATAATGTTATTTTACTCTAACAATTATACTTACACTCAGTTTTCATGTATTATTATAGTACCCTATATTTGTTCATGGAGGGATTATAATGTATAGATACTTGATGAAGAGAATCCAAATGCAAGCTCACCTTTACACATCTCTAGAAGCTAATTCAAACTGATCATTTGTTTGCAGCCCTGTATGGTAATAAATTTCACTGCAGGGATGTATAATTTCACTTTGAGGTAATACACTTATGTATTATATCTTGAAAGCTGTAGGAGTTTAAGAACAATGTTGATGTCCTTGTGTGCGCATATGAGTGTAGTGGTGTATGTGTGTGTGATCATTTCTATCATGTGTGTGTGTGTGTGTTTGGGTGGGTGAGAGAGAGAGAGAGAGAGACAGAGAGAGACAGAGAGAGAGAGAAAGAGAGAGAGAGTCTAAAGACCTGTATTGTCTGAAAGCCAACAATTAATTTCATTCTGAAGACTAAAATGCTAAAAACATTTTTAAAAAGCTAATCAAAAACATGTCAGGATAAAATAAGGCCAACTACATAATTGACATTCAGACCCCATCAGACCTAACATCCCCCCCCTCCCTCCTGTTCAGACAATTAACACCTTCTTCATGAGTCTGTGTACCACAGGCCCCCAACAAGCAGCTCCAAACATGTTGGCATATTATGATTACATGATGACATGAAACATCACATGCCGTCAGCGCCTGTTACAGTAATATCAGATAGCAAAGGCCTCTGAGATGGACCCATATCCGTGCCCAATTGGGGAAATCTCAGGGAGATTGTGTTCACAGCATGAAGCCCTTTCAGCATGAAGAACCAATGTGTTTCACTTCTTCTCACCTGCATCTTTTGGAAAATCAAACACATTACTGAAAGATAAAGTCATAATTTACTTTCAATGTCTCTTTTGACGGTGCAGACAATCGTTGTTGTGCAACTAATCATTGCTTTCCATCAGAATGCCAGCATGTCACCCATGTTTTAGAGGCTGGGCTTTCAGACCACAGCAGTTGCTATTGCAGCTAGAGCTGAAAGACAGTACAGGGTCTGTTGGTATCAGATGCATGCTCCAGACAAAAAGATCAGATAGATTGTTTACTTACTGACTATAAAAAAAAACGTTTTGGTGAGGGTTTTAATACATAAAATCAAATGTCTAGCTGATATACCATTCAATCTGAATCCATTGTTTTGTATTCCGATGGGGTAAATAAGTATGCTGATAACTGGACCTTGAAAAACACTGAACTGTGGAAACACAGAGACATGTAATCAGATCAAAGATAAAAAGAAGAGACATTTTGTTCCAACTCAGATAGTCCCATAATGATGTCCTTTATTTCCTTGCCCCAGCCACTCTCTCTCTCTCTCTCTCTCTCTCTCTCTCTCTGTCTTCACGATCCCCTTGATTAAAGCTGGCACTGATGTTGAGTGAGCTTCTCTTGTTGGCGGCGGCAGCGTCAGTTGGAGCGTTGTGGGCCGGATGGGCAGACAGATGTCTGTTTGGCGATCTTCAGACGTCCGAGCAGGAGCCCCCGCCGTACGTGGGTAAAGAGACACAAAGTGGCAGTTTGGCAGCTCCAACCAGGAGTGTCACTCCGTATCGTGTCCCCTGCCAGCAGAAGGCGCGTCGTTAAACGGAGGAGGTCGCAGGAACGGGAGCTTCCTGGGCTTTTTTTTCCCTTCATGGGACAGGGCATGCAGCGTGCCACCTAGGCACACGCTCCTCCCTGCGTGAGACGGACGAGATGTTTGATGAGCAGTGGAGACAAGGGCGCGAGACTGACGGGACGTCCTCGCGACATTCTGACGGGGACGTGAAGGGACGTCACGTCAGATCATCCAAATGCACCAACGTCAAAAAAAAAGAGAACAAAAAATGTGGGCGGACATGTCAGAGTGCAGCGGTGCTAGGCGAATAGCTGACATCTCGACAGCTTTAAATCTTCCTGAAGTTTCAAAAAATTAGACTTGGATATGATATTCTGTCTACAGCTCTCATGGCATATCATCCTCAAATCTGACACAAGTGCAGAGTCTAGAGTTTAGCACCAAACAAACAACAAACTAGGCCTACTGTCATTAAATAACAACAGCAAATTATTTGGTGTAATAATGAAGTTTATTCTGACAGGTAAGCCTTGTTGACATCGTGAGGCTGGTCTAACTGTGAACTGATAAAAGTGGCCTTTACTTTAAGACAAGGCAGCTCTGTGCTCCACACAAAGACACGGGAGTTTAATGAATTCGTCCAGGAATGACAGTGAATGAATTCAAAAGAGATTCTTGGACGTCCACAGGCATGTCTCTGCCAACCAGATGGGCATATAAATGAATTTTGTTCAGTCCTCTCAGACACAGCCAATGGATTTGACACATATCAAATTCACAGTGACCCACCATAGCATGTCATCTAATGACGGGAGACACACAACGTGTCAGTCACATCCATTAAACCGCACTGACAGCCACGCTGCCAATTTCCAGCTGTAGACGCAACTATTTTCCCAACCAATAAGAGCAAGAAAAAAAAGCTAACTTTGGAGAAAAATCACTCCGTGAGAGATGCTGTCAGGATAGAGGAAGGTGCTTTTTTTTTTATAAGCAGCATGGCGGCCTTTTTGGTGGCACTGGCAGGCGTGGTGGCCAGGCGATGTGCCCAGGCATGGTGCCAGTCTGCCCAGGGTTCCTGTACTGTGTGCCTGTGCCCCCGGGGGCGATGTCCTCATCGGAGGGACAGGAAGGGCACCAACTGCCGGCCGCTCCAAATCAGTCACTCACCCAAAACGCGAGCCAGCAGGCCAGCTGTCAGAACGGAACAGAGGAGAAGAGGAGAGAGAGGAAGGGAGGGAGGGAGGGAGGGAGAGAGAGGGTGGAGATGGAAATGAGAGATGAGAAACTGAGAGACACGCTATGAAGCAGCGCCTGTTAGTGAGATTCTATAATCCAACCATCACTTGACTTCTCACTCATTGTTCTATTTATGTGTGGGGCCTCCAAGATGGCACTCTCAATTCCAGTGCATTTTATGTTTTTTTTTTGTCCTTTGCGAAGAGCGCCTTTGACAGTGTCAGTTGAAGCACTGACTGCAGCTGTGTGTGCTGTCAATCGACACGACAGTTTGGACAGTTTGGCATGAGGGCCATTACTCTGCTTGAGAACAGAGATATTCAGCTGGCGTAGTACTGAAGCCAGCAGTCATCAAAGATGCTCTAGCTTTTACATGCATGTATTCAACGCCGTGTGTGGCGGGGTCTGAAGGAGAATTGTGTTTTGAATTGAGTGTGTGTGTATGTGTGTGTATGTGCGTGTGTGTGTGTGTGTGTATGTGTGTGTGTGTGTGTGTGTGTGTGTGTGTGAGAGAGAGAGAGAGAGAGAGAGAGAGAGTGTGTATTGTAGTGTGTATTTGTATGTCAGTGAGTGTGTGTCAACAACATCCTGGCAGGATGGCATTTCTCTGATCGACTGCGAGATGAGCTAACACAGAGTTTTGTCTCCGTCAGCATGTTTCTTCCACGCTTCCTGTAGGAGATATAGCTTAAGGTAGCACTTAACATGCTGCGAGACAGGATCTAATGGATTGATACACAGCTTTTGACATGCTATTTGAGCATGTAGCTCACAGTAATTGGCCATGTCATCATGCATTAAATTAACGATATACGGAGCGGAGCCCTGGAACGAGTGTCTTTAGCAAATCTGTCAGGGCTCAGGCTAAAATGTTTCTGACAGCTATCTCTGGGAGGGGCAGCCAACTGCAAGTCAGCTGTGTGAGAATCACTTCCTGTCCAGCTGCCTTAGATTTTGGCATTTGGTGCATTTGCGCTTTGCCCACCTTTGATTTTTAAGTTGATTTTGTTTCTGTTGACAAAATATATTTCGTTAAGATGAAAATAATCATTTGATATCTGCATGGCAGAGAGAGACGCCTGAATAAGTAAAAGCAAGTGGTACTTTTCTCAAAGAAACTAGCTGCATACTTTTTTTCAAAGTACTCACCAGCTGTCAGTGTGGTTGATTTACCTTCAGGCACTGGTGGTTTGACCTTCAGCGTAGCACACATCAGGGGAAGGCAGGTAACCAGTCACTTCTCTAACCTCCTCTCATTTACTCCCCTGTCATTTCCTTTCTCTCCTCTCCTACAGTCCCTCATCCTCTTCATCCCCCCTTTTTTCCTCTTGTGTCTTCCTTCTTTCCCGGCTCCTCTCCCCTCACCCCTCCATCTCAATCCTCCTTCCCTGTGCTCTTCTTTATTCTCCTCCTCTTCTCCTTTCCTCTCATCTCCCACTCCCGTCCTCCCTGTACCCCTTACCTCTCACCCCCCTCTTCATCTGTTTTCTCCGCTCCTTCCCTCTCCCATCTTCTCCCCTCCTCTCAGTCCTCTACTCTCCTCTCCTGTGGTGCGGTCACTCCCTGTCACATCACATTTCGTCTCAGCCCGATCTAAGCCGACAGGAGCCGTCACAAAAGGCAGGCACCCCTGAAGTTGGACTGGACCTATTCATGAGCGTGACCATCAACCAATTTGTTTGATATTTTCATTTGAGAGGATGCTTATTTGAAAGTATGGCTCAGAATTATAATGAGTTTTATATTTTGAAGCGGATTAGATATAGCAATAAGTGCTTTACAAATCATTTTAAGAAATGGCCTTAGCTGTAAAGGTTCAAATACACCCATTCAAATCGGGGAAACTGTTTTTAATTCTGTCATACCTACACACTTTTGTGCTTATCCATCTGCCCTTTTTCATGATCATATCTTTTTTTGGTCTTAATTGGCATGTCTGTGACCTTCCTTTAACCTGTGTGTGCATGCGGTGTGTAATGTTTGTGTGTGCGAGAGAGAGAGAGAGAGAGAGAGAGCTTTCAGACACTCATCACTCTGTCAAACCCTGTTCTCCTTTCATTAGTCAGAGCTCTGTCCTCAGCCTCCTCCACTGATTAGATTGACACACGAAATCCTCCCAAATACAGACCAATTTAAATAATATTCATTAGGCCAATGACAAGGTATGATGGGAGCCCCTGGAGAACACTCTCTCCGTCCAGTCATCTAGTTCTCATTTCTTTCTCTCTCCCTCTTTTTCCATCAGCTCCTGTCATTGTATTTTTTTCCTGATTGGTAAGAGGTGACAGAGAGCAAATGAAACAATAAATAAACCGTACAAATAGCACCAAACCACAAAATACGGGGATATTACTGAGTGTGTCTCCGCTTCGCTGTTCGCGTTTGAAAATCCCTTTCCATTTAACTCAGTAGATGAACAGCGCTGCCTTTGCAGATGCAGAAGTCGCCCCAAAGGCTAATATCCAGATCATGCCTAATGATCCAGAAACACACTCACAAACAGCAGACAGTCATTAGATATTTAATGTAAGTCATATCCGGCCAAAAGGCACAGCTCATTCAGCAACCATCCTTCAGAGGCCATACAGCTGTTAGCACTTTGTGTTTGCTCATTTAAAATACCATTGAATGTGTACTTAAAAACAGTTCTTAATATATTCATCCAAATGGAGTCTATATTAAATGAATCTGAAATGGTCTTAGTGTTTTATGATAATGAGCTGCCGCGTGAGTGATGGCTGTCAGCACATCGTGGGGTAATTAATCTGCTTCTGCAAAAGAGCAACTCAACCATACTAACAGGATTTAACAGAACACAAGACAATGAGAGTGAGAGACAGAGACACGCAGGTGCGGAACAAATATAGACCAGAGGACACTGACAAGTATCCGCTAAGCCACTAAAATAAGCATATATCTGTGATGGGATGTGTGTGTAGAAATGTTCATATTATTAAGGGAATACTCTGTGTCTGTGTTAAAATGTTGCCATTACAGTTCAGGTATGTTATGCAAAGAGCAAAGACTTTTAAAAATGGTTTTAATGGTTTGATCGTTTGGTGAGCTCTTATTGTATGGTATTTTTAAGTGTGTTATGTCAGAGAAGTTGTCTTATCAACATGGTATTGATACATTATGTTAGTAACAGGTAATGTTAATCGTTTATTACTTAATATCACAAAATACAAGGACAAAGAAAACATTATTTTAAGACATCTAATCTTATGACAAAAGAGGCCTTTTTAATAATTATCAAAGTGGTATTAACAACAGATACAATGTTTAAACATTCATAACATTCGTGGTTGATAGTAAAGGTAATCATTTAAACAGAACATTTTATTATTGTGATTTTTTTTCAATCATCCATTAACTGACAATTGTCTACAATGTCGACAATCAGCCTTACAACAAAAAAACACACTCTTATTTTTATTATGTTATGTATTTTAAAGTAAGACAAATCGATACATCTTAACAAAATATTCTGTACTGTGCAAAACAACATAGGTGCTTTTCAGCTGAAATTTGCTAAATCTTCTATGGTTATGAAAAACATTATTCTTTGAAAGTGCACTGATCCATCCAGTAATACTTTGTTTGTGTATATATACATTAACTCAAACCTTCAAGCTTCAGCTTATACAGGATCTCGTAATGTGAAAAGTAATACAACATATACTCTGTAGGTGATGGTAAGCAGTTCTTGAATATGGCATAACTTTTTCTCATTGAAGAAGATTTCCATTCCAGGTTGACATTGACGTTTAGCTTCTTAACAATTAAAAAAAAGTTTAACATAGCATTTTAAGATACTTTCACATGTACAAATAATATTTTGGAAATAATAATTTTGGAAAAATATTGAAATATATATATATATATATATAATATCAAAATAGAACTATTCAGCACAGTCCTAAGTTGTCTGTTTTGAAATGGACAATGAGATTTAAATAGGATATTTTTGTTTGTTTTGTTTGTTTAACATTGCCAGATTCCAGCTGAAGCCTCGATTCCAGAATTTAATCTACGTCTCCATTTCGAGACCTTTAGGCAGAAGGCCCTCTGTTCTCCTTCCATGTGTTTTGCACATATGGAGTCTAACTGCATGCTTGCTTGTGAAAGTCTGCTTGCAAAACTTGCACCCAAGTAGCACACTCTTCCCCTCCTCATACTGTGCAGGCAAAGGAGGCTGCTGATCAGAGGGGGCTTTGTCAGACTGCCCAGCCTGCTTTCTGAGTTTCTCTCCCGATATCTTAGCGAGGTCCTTGAGACTGAAGCCCAAGTGGGACTCCAGGTGTCCGACGTAGGCCGACGGCGTTTGGATCTGCGAAGAGCACTGGCTGCAGAAGAATGCGGGCTGGCCTGAGTCCAGGTTCTTCAGGAACTTGGTGCGGCCTGACCGCCTCAGCTGGTACTTGACGTTGGCCAGCCAGTGGCTGATGGTTGTCATGGAGAGGCCCGTGATGTGGGAGATGTTCGTGCGCTCCTTCAGGCTCAGGTCCGGTGGGACGTACTTGCCCTCCGTCGAGCGTCGCAGGCTTGCCGTGAACTGTGCCTGGAGGATGAGGAGATGCTGGGGGTTCCAGCTGGACTGCCGGCCTTTGCGCCTGTGAGTCGCGTCCTCCTCTGTAACCTCCGGAGTCACGGCACTCTCACCGTTGGTCTTCTCCAGCCGGCTGCTGTGCTTTGTGGTCTTGGAAACACCGTGGGATTGGGTTAGGTTGCGTACCATGTCTGAGATGTCTGCCAGAGCATTCTCCTGGAATACATCACTCATGGGGAGAGGTGTGTCTATAGGTGCGTTTGTAGAGGCCACGCTAGGTAGGACAGGTGGAGATGTGGTGGCTTTGAGTGTGGCTGATGTTATAGAAGACACAGTCAAAGAACCCCAAGGTCTGTCGCTTTTACCCTTAGACAAGTCAATTGGCTGGTCTTTGTCAACATCCTGAAAACTTTCAGTGCACAGTTCTGTCTTCTTGCTCTTCACAGGAAGGGGCGTTGCTACAGCAACCTTGTCAGCCATGCTGTTACTCATCTTGAAAAGCATGCTAATAGGGTCTGTGTCTCGCTTGGCAAGCTTGGCCGCTTTGCCAAGATGCAGATTCATCACTGACTGTAGTGCACTTAAGGGACTGACAAAAGGCTGCTCTTGCACCAAATGGTTCATAATAATGGCAGTGCTAGCATCCAAAGCAAGTCTGGGAGATTTCACTCGATCTGTCTTCTGGTTCTCTGTCTCTGTCCTCTCTTCTGCTACACTACTGTCAGTGTTAGAGGGCTGCTCAGAGCCAGAAGTTTCCACTGGGGTTTTGGGCGCCTGGTCTTTGGGTGAGCCCTGATCTGCAGACTCCACAGTCTTACTTCTGTGAGGAGAGGGACTTTCCTTTTTCACTGGAGCTGCATCATCTTCCACAGGCTTCATCTGTTTCTCCACCTTAGCCATTTTCTCAGTCACTCTCTTCACCAGCTCCTGCATGGCCTGCAGGTTGACTGGGTGAGAAGAAGGCAAGACAAGAGAGGAGGGGCTATTTGTATTGATTTCTGAAGTCAGTAATTGACTTGCAGGAGACATGGGGCAGTGGGTGGCGGCAGGTGAAGTCAGTGCTGGGCTCTTGCCAAGGGGGAGGCTTTCTCTGCTGGCTACCAGACACCTTAGGGCAGCGCTCCTGCCAGGAATTACCTGGGCTTGACTGAGACCGCCGGGCAGCTGGTAGGCAGCATGAATGCTGGGGTAGCCGCCCCAGCTGGGTGACCCGGTCTGTGCTTTGTGAATGGCTGACGAGACAGCGTTCTCCAGAGACTTCAGAATGTCTGAGCCCACCTTGGGGCTTTCTTTCAGGTCTTCCTCAGTCAGGTAGTCATACTTGGAGGATTTCTTGGCTTTCTGGTCCTCAGATGAAAGTGGTTTGCTGTGTTTGCTGTCTGAGTCCTCTTGTTTGACGTGAGCACCAGTGTTGGAGGGGGACATGCATGGGGATGAGAGAGAGGCTGGAGAGGATGAGAGTGAGGATGGTGGCAGTAGAACAGACTGGGTCTTCTCTTCTGTAGGGGATGTTGGTCCTGACAAAGGTGCAAGCTCTGATTTTTTCATGGCAATGTTGCTGACGTTAATGAAATGCCCAGTGACAAGCATATGGGCAGTCAGTTCCTGCAAGGAATCATGGGAAATCCCACATTCAATGCATTTCAGGATCTGGGATTTGTGAGACTCAAATTGCCATGAGCTGGTGCTCCCGTTGTTCTGGTTCCCATGGTGACTGTTTGAGACATCACCGACGTCAGGGAGCTTCTCTTTGTGATTCTTACTGACGCCTGACTCTTTCTGAGTCCTTTCTTTGGACTGAGGAATGAGAAGATCCAGGTCAACTGGCATTCTTTTTCTAGACTGGGCTACCATCTTTGCTGCCATGGATGGCATGGGTTCCTTCAAGGGAACCTTCTGGTAGTGCTTGGTCTTGATCATGTGCACACTGAGGTCCTGCAGTGACTCGAACGAGTGCCCACAGTACATGCACCTCAGGACCTTCTGGGCGTCCTCCTTCCCTTCCATCTCCAGCAGGGAGCGCTTGCGAGGCTTGGACCAGCACTTAGCACCGCTGCCATCCTTGGCGTGGTTGTCGTCGCGGTAGTGACCCGTTTCATTCATGTGCACAGTCAGCTCTACCAGGGTCTCATAGGCTGAGCTGCAGCCTTTACAGCGGAACCTACTGGCGCCGGAAAAGATGGAGCCGTACAGTTTGGTGCTCTGGCGTTGGAGGTGGATAGTGCTGATCAGGCCTGGATCCACAACCAGAGGCAGAGGGTTTGGAGGGGTCTGCTGAAGAGTCTTGGCCATGGCCGACTGGTGCCAGTCAAATGCACTGGTGCTACCACTGGTGCTGCTACTGCTGTTAATACTAGTGTTGCCACTGCTGTTGTTAGTGCACGGAAGGTTCTCAGTGCTGGGCTGTTGGAGGCTAAGACCCAGGGAGGACCAGTATGAATTGGTGAGGAAACTGCTATAAATGGCCTTCATCTGTTCTAGGCTACCTGGACTGATGCTCCCAGAATCTTCCGTCTCCGGCCGGAGCTTCGGTGATCCTCGACTGGCCACCTCTTCGTTTTTCACACAGTCAAAATCAGACATGCGGTCACTGGGCTCGCTCAGGTGAGACTCACTGTCCAAGTCATGAGAGGAGAGGTCGGACAGGCAGGCGTCCTGGTCGCTCTCGGGGCCCGAAGGGAGTGGGGCTGAGCTGTCTGTCTGCAGTCTGTGCCCAGTGGCTGGGTCCTCGTCCTCCATCACTTCTCCTCCTTCAGCTGCCTGCTCTGGTGCATCTTCTGAGGAGTAGGCTGGAGAGGGACAGAAATACATTCAGAATTAAGTACCCCCAATTAAGGTGAGAATTCACATCACAGCATAGAGGACAGAATGTTCATGACAATAAAATGGAATACAACTTCTGTCTGAAAACAGATTGAAAATATATAGATAGATTAGTTATTAGTTGGTTATTTTCTGGAGGTCTCAATGAAAAACAGGCCAAAAAATTAACCATGGCACTTTTTAAAGTACAACATTTTGAAACGCTCCCAAAATCTGCCAGTAAGGATTCGGAGTGTAGAGATGGCCATTATACAATAGCTGTGCTCATGTCAGCGTACCACTGTCGGCTCCTTGTGTCTCTAACACTCCAGAGAACCTCTCATAAACCCCCTATTACTGACGCTTCTAGAGTCTTCTACTGGTCCCCGCTGAAGCACAGGAGAAAGGACGTCTGAATAAGACCGTGACATGAAGTACATTTCCCCAGTGATGCATGGAATGATTGGTGGGAATACAAACCACTTAGGTTCCAGGGTGTATTCTGAAGTCAGGATATAGATAGATGAGGAGGAGGTTGGAGGAGACAGACAGAAAACAAGGAAATGACAGCGTTTTCCAGTGTGATGGAAACACATGAATGCGTACACACAGACACACACACACATACAAACACACACACACACAGACTCACACAGACACACACACACAGACAGAGAGACAGAGGCAGAGGTTAAAGAGGAAGATGGGAGACAGAGTCACATAAGCAGCCTGTCACTTCACATCACCAGCAACACGGATGCACCTCAGACAGGTGATGTGTGTGTATGTATCTGTGTGCATGTCTGTGTGTGTGTGTATGTGTGTGTGTGTGTGTGTGTGTGTGTGTGTGTGTGTGAGTGTGTGTGTGTGTGTCTGTCTGTGTGTCTGTGTGTGTGTCTGTTTGTGTGTGTGTGTGTGCGTGTGTGTGTGTGTGTGTGTGTGTGTGTAAGGAGCTGATTCTGCCAGGGCACCTCTGACTGACACATTCACAGGGACAAAGCAACCCCTGTCTCCCTTTCTTTCTACTTTTCTTTCTCCCCCCTCCTTGTCTCTCCCATTCTTTCTCTCCTTCCTCCTGTCTCTCCCTCTTCTGCCCCTCCTGTCTCACCTCCCTTTCTCACACTTCCTCTCCCATCTCTCTATCTGTCTCCCCTCCTTCCCTCTCCCTGTGCCTGCTTCACCCTTGGAGCCTAAGTATACTACAAAATGTCTGCGTTCGCGCAGCATGGATGTGTATGTGTGCATTTGTGTCTCCAAAGTATACTAGTTGCTGCTTGCTGTTGCAGACATGTCTGACAGGCCCACAAGTGCAATCACTTCATCACAGTGCCTCTGGTATTCTCTGCTCTTCTATTCTATTCTATTCTTTTAACTATTTACTCCTCTATCTAAAAAGTGATAGCTACCTATCTTAAAATACTGTTGCTGGTAATGTAATCGGCTATGATTTATTCCCAGAGAGCAAACATACTGAAAATGTGCATCTGTACTGTAAGTCGTTTTGGATAAAAGTGTCTGTTAAATGAATGAATAGCATAAATGGCTTTGGCCTTCTCTTGACCCTGAGCCAGGGCTTTAAAGCTTGCATTCACATTCACTTGCATTCAGTCATCGTAATGGATGCACCAAATAGCCAATGCACCAAAATGTTGTGTCCACGTGGACTTAAGCGCATTGACTGCGCATGTGCATTCGAGTTTTAAAGCATTAAGCAGACACTTTAATCCTGGTCCATCCTGGTGACAACATCTGCATCACCTTTACGGACCTAAATGTAGCCACGTCCGCGGGAGTATACTTAAGACTTCACCCTCAGTCTGTCTGTCTGTCTGTCTGTCTGTCTGTCTGTCTGTCTGTCTGTCTGTCTGTCTGTCTGTCTGTCTGTCTGTCTGTCTGTCTGTCTGTCTGTCTCCAAGAGGACTCAGGCTTCCTCTTCCTGACAGCTGAGCCCCTGTGTCTCAACACTCAAGGCTCCTCAGAGGAAGACCCACAAACAGCTTCTTAGAGGAACACCTTAACACACCAACACACACTTTCAGAGACACCTCATGAACACACACTAACGGACACTTCACCTCAAAACACTGAAACTCTGAAACACACACCTCATCGACAAATACATCTCACTATACCTCTCTGTACACCCACTGACATCCACCTCCACAGACCCCATCATCACACAACTTATAACTCATCAACTCATCTGAACACATCATTAACACACACTTCATCAAACACCTCATCAACCAAAAGCTAATCATCTTTTACATCTGTCCCTATTGAATATCTTCATGCGCTCTCTCTCTCTATCTCCTCCTCTCTCCGACTCCCTCCTTCACTTCTCTCATCACCTCCCTTTCATGACTACAACTAACACCCAAAGCAAGTTTGTTCAAATTCAAGTCAGCATGCCTGCAGGTCCTATAAGATGTATGGCCATAATCAGTTTAGTAATTACATCTGTAATATACAAGTGTGATTGACAAGTTCAATAATAAACGTATCCTTTGAAAATGTTGCATTCAAGCAGATGTACACACACACACACACACACACACACACACACACACACACACACACACACACACACACACACACATATGTACAAACACATGCACACACACACACACACACACACACACACATATGTACACACACATACACACACACCCACACTACATGCACACACACACAAACACAAATAGATTCTTGCTCCCACAAGCTTGACAGGAGACATTAGAGCCCAAACAGCTTCCATTTACACAGCGACTCCTCCGCACCCGTGCTCATCTCGTTTGTTCCTGCGGTGGTGGTGTCAGGCCACCGGGCAGGAAGGCAAAAAGGGGGCCATAATAGTTGAATGACAGGCGGAGGGGGTGGGGGGGTTGCAGCCATACCCCCCTCGGAGATTGGGGTTGTCACAGGGGATCCATTACCTGTCAGTCTCCCGTGATCAGGCCCGACAGGCCTGATCAGAGGCTGTCAGTCAGGGCCGGCTCGCCTGGCAATGCTCCCCCGCTTGGCTCGTAAAAGAGGGCCAGCCAGGTGTAAATAAAACGACATCATCACTTCCCCGTCCGCTCGTGTCGTCCCGGAGACAATTACGCCAACGTTACGGCCGTCTGGAGTGCCAAATTGCTCATGCTCGGACAAATACGCACAATAGCCAACTCGCCCCCCCAACCACCACCATCACCACCACCATCACCCTCTCTCTTCCCTCATCTTTGTATGTCTGTGGCATCTACAGCTAGCAAAAAAGGACACAAAGAAGGAATAAGAGAGGGATCATTTCATCCTTTCTTGGCCACATGCTCAAATACAAGAGGCTCCTGCCAGACAGCAATGACCACCCTCCGTCTCACAAACGAGTGGATCAGTGGGGCAGAAATGCTTAACGGCTCCCTGTTCTTTCCAGAGTTTCAACTGGACTGAGATGATGACCAGAGCCTCTGTCTCTCTAGGCCTTTGACTAAAACGACAAGTGATTGATTTTCTCTTGTATTACATTAAATCCCTTCCTTCACGCGTCTGCTTTTGCTCTGATGAGTCATATCAAGCCTCTTCTTTTAAAGACAAAAAAAAGACCGCACAGATTTAGTTCCGTAATGTGTAGACGAATGGCTACGTTTTTAACTTGTTCCTTTACCCAGTACCCATTCCTACAATATGGCTCACCACAGCCCATGGGAAGACCATGAAAGGGAACACTGCCCTGGGCCTCCTTTAATCTACAGTATAAATCTTCGGTGTGTATGTGGGGAGGGTAAATGTATGGGGCATTAATGTCCATTGAGGGGATGAGAATGACTGGCTGTAAACCAGTGACAAGAGCTTAAGGGCAACTCAGGAAGGGCTTCACAGGGGCACCAGGGTTCAGACTGTATCTTTTAATTCAGTCCTGACTGATTTACTGACCCAAGCAGGAGGCAACACCCAAATCCAATTATTGTGCATGGCTTGATTGACAACCCCTCTGATTTAGTAAGGTAATAAAACAGTAATGTGGGTGTTTGGTTTCTTTCTGATGAAAAACAAAACTAGCCAGAGGGGGCTCTGACACACACACACACACACACACACACACACACACACACACACACACACACACACACACACACACACCCTGGTGATTTATGATGTATGGGACAATGCTGTGTGTCTCTAAGATACAAGCCATCACCCCCAAACTTCAAATATGCAATAACGTCTCTGTTTGCCATCTGTCTACATGACTGACTGTTGAATGTCTGTCTATCTGTTCTCTATCTTTTGCTTGCTCTTTTTCTTACACACAGGCACACACACCCACCCCCACACACATACACACACAAGATATATACTGGCATTCTGTCAGCCTTTCTGTTCTCTCTCTTGCTAAGAAAAAAACAGCAGGGTACCGTGTGAGTGTGTATGTGTGTATGTGTGTATGTCTGTATGTGTGTATGTGTGTATGTCTGTATGTGTGTATGTCTGTATGTGTGTGTGTGAGTATGTCTGTATGTCTGTATTTGTGTATGTGTGTGTGTATGTCTGTATGTATGTGTGTATGTCTGTATGTGTGTATGTGTGTATGTCTATATGTGTGTATGTGTGTATGTCTGTCTGTGTGTATGTGTGTATGTGTGTATGTCTATATGTGTGTATGTGTGTATATGTGTATGTCTGTATGTCTGTATGTGTGTATGTGTGTATGTGTGTATGTCTCTCTCTGTCATTCATGGTGTAGATCACAATCATAAGATCACCCAGTTCCGAACAGATCATCCAGTTCCACCACCCCAGCCCAAACAAAATCCCTGTATCCCTGTAGCCTAATGGAACTTCACCTTTCCCTGCCATTTGTCTTACTACTTACAGTGGTTGAATGTTTATTTTTCACATGCTAATTTTCGCCCATATTCATATACATATCAAACAACTCAAATATAAAATTACTAAAATCCCATCATAATTCTTTAATTCCTCCTGATATTCAATGCTGTTGATTTCATATGGGGTTGATAAAGAACTGCAGTGTATACTGGATGGACTGTGTAAAACGATGGCCGCCCTGGGTGATGCCTCAAAGACGTGTTCATATGGGAGACACAAAGACACGTACGGCCTGACTAGGCTGCTGAGCCTAGTCTTCTATTCTCCAACCTGCCTGAAGATGGAGGACAGTGTTCCAGGAGCCGTGTGAGTTACCTGACATGATGGAGGAAAAGTCTGGGAAAAATACTTTCACATACTCAGTCATGCACACACACACACACACACACACACAACCAAACACACAGGTGACATAAACACACAGTCTCTGTCCGCCAAGAAAATTCTCGTTTCACAGAATATAACTTCTTGACTCTTGCTCCTTCATCCTGTCCTTCTTTTAGTTCTTGGCTAAGAACAGCACAAACTGTCACCACCACCACCGCCCCCCTGAACAGTCACTGGCAGGGGGCATGTTTCCATCACACGATCTCACACTCTGCCAACCCCCCCTCCATCTAACCCCGAATACACACACACACACACTCCCCCTTAACGACACCGCGTTGCTAACGCATCTCACCTGGTACGGGTGATTGGCAGGGTTTCTGAATCACTCAAAGCAAACATCTGCTTGCTCTGATCGCCTAGCAACACAAAGGGGAGGTACGCGGCCCTAAGATGGATGGCATCATTACTCTCCAGAGGAAAGAGAGAGAGACAGAGAGAGAGAGAGAGAAAAAGGGGCAGGAGAGACTGAAGGAAGAAAGAAAAGGCTGAAGGGAATAAAACACAGCAACCTTTGTTTTCTGCCCCAGGGTAACCCTTCTCTGTGGCTTTGTAGTAACTCTTAGTTTTAAGAGACCAGAGAGGCAGTCTGAACATTTATTTCTTCAGAAAAAAAATAAAAAATAAGCACAACGTTATATGCATGTAACAATTATGCAGTAGATGGGACAGATTAATAACAGCAATTATTGTATGGTATTGTGTTTTGCCTGGTATGTAAGGCGGTGTGTGTTTGTGCGTGTGCAGGCTTGTGTATTTGAACATTTGCCTATGTGTGTGTTAGTGTCGGGTAACACATTGAGAAAGCAAGGCTATCCATCATACAGAAGACATATGAAGCCTCTCTTTCTTTCTGTCTCTCTCTCTGCCACTCTCCCTTTCTCTCCCTCCCACTCTCTCCCTCCCTCTATCTCTCTCTCTCTCAGGTTACAGCTTAACACAGCATGTCTGAATTATATCCACAATGATGAATGGCTTCATAAGCCTTGTGTCCTTCATTAATCTCTCTCTCTTTCTGTCTGTCTGTCTCTCCCTCTCCCCCCCCCCCCTCTCTCTCTCCACCTGTCTGTCTCTGTTAAAGCAGTATCTATCATTCTCTGTGGTGGGGTCTGGAGTGTGTGAGTGAAGCATGGGGTTCATTTACAGGCCATCTCCACTTGAGCGATGCCTGTCAGTTCTAAATACACACACACACACACATACATATCTCTCCCACTCCCTCAGGCACACCCACATTACACACAAGGTAAATGTGTGGACACACATATTTATATCTTTATTTATGTCCACATGGAAAAGATTAACTAAGCAATTTAAGTAGAGCAGAATGTACTTTTGGATAGTGGTTTCATCAGTCCACAGCTAGTGATCAGGGTACTAGACAAGACAGTCTCTCAAATTCAAATGTGGACAGGCTTTATTGGCATGACTGTGCTAAGGCAAAGCCAGTGTAATGGCCATGTGAAAATAATAAATAGAAATACATATGCGCTCTCTCATTCACTCATGCAGAAACACACACACACACACACACACAGAAATCCATAAAAACAGCAAGTGCCACTGCTACCCACATCCCATTTCCGATGTTCATCATTTAAAGCAATATTATGTAACAATTTTACCTTAAACAACAAAAGTTAGTCTCGAACTGGCTTTTACTCGTTGGCGAGAGCTAAAAGAGCCAAAAGGACGCAAATCAGATGCCGAGCTGGCCTTCCTTCTGATGGACTAGTAAAGTAATGGCTTATTAGCGGTCTTGCTATGTCTCGCGCTTGCAAGATGTTTGGTTGTGTTAGGGAAGGTGTCGCTACATTTTTTTATCACATTCAAAGCTTAGAAAGCAATGTATATAGGCTTAAAATGTGAGCAGTATTTCAGCTAGACAAAAATTTGTCATTCTTTTTTTGTTATTTCTGATTATGTTATCATTCATCTCCAATGTCACAATAACACACAACAAAACAATGCCGCAACACTAAAAGAAGCTCAGGAGCAAAAAATACAAATTCTCACATAATGGGGCTTAAACACCATTCTGCTGCAACACATACATACTACCTGCTGTTACAAACTCACAATGGTTATGGTATTTACCTTCGGTCCAAAGCAACTTACAAAACATTAGAAAAAGACAAACACACAATGCTAAAAGCAAACACTGCTAATCTTCTCCCCCTTTTCTCCACACCTCTCCAAACTCTTCTGCCACTCCCTCCTTCACATCAGCACTCAATCTCTCACTCACTCAGAACACCTGTTTTTTCTTATTTTATCTCTCTTTACTCCGCCTGTATCTCACACGTTTTCTCTCTCTCACCCTCACTCACATCTTGGCTCGCATATTTTCACGTCTCCCCGCACTCACTCAGTTATTTCTCTCTTTCTCACTCATCTGTTTTTCTCACGCTCTTCTGAATGGTATAGACACCTTGTGTGCTCTCTCTGCCTCTCTCGGTCTCACCTGGCACCTTGTCAGTCAATTCACTTATCAAGAACATCTTGATTCCCTGCTCTTTATTTCCACACCCCTTTCTATTGTCTCTCTCTCCCTCCCTTTCTCTCTCTCTGTCTGACTCTCTGCTCCCTCCCCTCTGGTCTGGGAAAGTTTGTGAAAGTGTATTTGATGGATGACACACATCATGGTGTCCTGAGGAACGTGGCGCTGCCTGATGAACGACTCCGATGAAAAGGAAATTGTGCATTTGGCTCGGCTCCTCTCCTCCCCCCCTCCCAGCTCAGGTTTCGGTGGACCCTGTGGACCCTGCCGGTTCTGTTACCCCACAAACATCACGCCACCCATGGGGACAGCCCCCGGGAGCACTAGACAGGGGTATGTCCCCTTCCAGAAAAGGCAATTGTCTTCACAGGGGTCTCAATCCATCATAAGCCCCCGTCCAAGGCAACACCATTATCTCACATGTCCATGCTGTGGACAGCTATTTCTGTGTGTGTGTGTGTGTGTGGGAGGGGGGCAATAGCCTGTACTAGTGTGTCATTTGTGGTGTTATGTTTCTCCTCCAGGTCATTCCCACAACCTGCTATCTAGACAGTTTATTGAAAGCGAGAGAGCAGTCGATGTTGATGATCTGCTCTCTCTCGCTTTCTGTTTTTTCTCTCTCTCTGTCTCTCTTTTTCTCTTGCACCATTGTCTCTGTATTGAGCTCTCTTACACTGGCATATCAGTTCAACGTGTCTTAGTAAGATTAAGGTTACATAATCGCTTTTGTAAAGCGAATTTATTGTTGCACACTTTGTGAAAACACTTAGTAGTGATAAAGGGCCTTCTTCACTACACAGAGAGAGAGAGAGAGAGAGAGAGAGAGAGAGAGCCACACACATAAACATAAGTAAATAAAATAATCTCTGTGTGTCATTGCCATGGTGACAAACTGACAGAATCTCTCTTGCACCTGCCAAATATTCCCCAACAGTTCAAAACACAGAAAGGCAATCCAAGAATAACACAGATACTTCATTCTGACAAGCAATAGCGTCTATTTGTGTGTGTGTGTGTGTGTGTGTCTGCGTGTGTGTGTGTGTGTGTGTGTGTGTGTGTGTGTGTGTTTATGTGTTTCTGTTTGTCACATCTGTAAGACAGATAAGAATATGTATGTTTGTACCAGAGTACATAAGTATATGGTTGGTGTCTGGTCTGTGTAGGCCTACGTGTCTGTGTCTTTGATTGTGACAAATGTGTGTGTGTGATTGTGAAATATAAGTATGCGTGTATGTTGTGTGTAGGGTCATAAAGATAGTGTGTTAATTTATCCTGGGTATTTAAGTGTGCCCCAGTGGTGTAAGTGAGACCTCAGTGGGATGCAGAATTCCTCGGGCATCCACACAGAGGCATGCCAACACTGGGAGTTATGCTGACGCAGAGCGAGTTCCACACCATCTACTATTTCGTACACTTTCATCTTCACAGACATCAAAAAGTAGGCTTACACTCACCAACACCCCTACACACTCCCCTGCATACATACAAACACACACACACAGACACACATATTCACACACACAGACATGACTGATGGCTGCCAGTTGTGCAACCCCCACTGCAGCAGAAAACATCAGTCAAATATAGTCCTCATCCCATGGAGAGTTCAAAAGCAAGGCTTGGAATCAGGCCTTAAACTAACCCCCTGCTCTCTTTCTCTCTCTCACACACACACACACACACACACTTTACCCCATTCTGCCTCTGCTCACTCTCTCATCCTCCTGTGTGTGTCAGCTTGGTGTGTTCTGGCCATGACTGTGTGTGTGTGTGGTGTGTGTGTGTGTGTGTGTGTGTGTGTGTGTGCGCGCGCACGAGTGAGAGAGAGATAAAGAGAGAAAGAAAGAGAAATGACATCCAATGAAAATATGAAACTTCCACCTACCACCCGTCATTCACTTTTTGTTTAATTTTGAGGAATTATAAAAGATAAATGCGGAATATCAGTGAGGTTCTAGTGCCTCGGTTGCTGTTCGTCATCGGTTGTCCCGAGGTTTGAGCTTTATCGGGCGACTCAAGTTATTTCCATCGGATGACATCAGCGCCAGTAGAGGCTCTAATTGGCCGGGTTGACGGAGAGCTCGCGGACTGTCATCTGCGATCATTCCGGCTGTCAGTGATTCATCAAGTTTACGGCTAATTAGGTGAGCGCTAATGAAGCTGGCAAAACAACTGCACTTTTTACATGGCTGAACAAATCTCTGAGAGAGAGAGAGAGAGTGCAACTTGGAATTTGTAGTGATAGTCAGTAATCCATCTTCCAAATCCTCCAACAAAAATGCCTCACTTTTACTGTTTTTTTAATAAGTAGACTGTATGTCTACACTTTAGCATGTATTTTGAGAATGTAATGTTTGGGGCGTAGTCTAGTATAGCCTACAACAAGTTGCCGCGCAGAGGGTCCAATTTAACTGCTAAACCCCTGACAGCGTCATTCGTCAGGGCCTTCCCGGCCAAGCCCGTGCACACTCATGCGGATACTCCCACACTGTTTGTCCAGATGCTGGACTTGGCTTAAGCTCCAGATTTATTGCCAAAATTGTCTGACTTTACTCTCAGTCGTCAGACACACAAAAGGAAACCATGACTGACTCACAGGAAATAGCACGACGCTGACAAACAGTGAATGTTCTCGTTGTCTTTCACGTTAGTTTTATAGGATTTATTTCTCCACTACTTGCTCCTCCTGCCCTGGGACCCTCAGCTTTAGATAACAACCTACGAGGCTCGTGGAGGTCTACAGAGTCAGACTGACGTCAGGAGTAGGCGTGACAGAATGAAGTAAGTCCTCCGGAGAGCATAACACAGGAAGGAGGGAAGGAAGGAATGCATCAAAGCGCTAAATGACAACCAATCAATCAACGTCGGCGTCAAAACAAGGGAGGCCATCAGTTATCAGGCTTTTACCCATCTGCGTGTTTTCTACGTCGGAGTAAAATAATTACAAACGCGTAATAAAGACACGTCAACTCGGAAGGTGTAGGCTACATGTTAAAAGTTGATACAAAACGGACCACAGTCAAGACTTATTCCTAAGCAGTTAGGAAATGAATACGTTAAAACCTTAATGGCCTGACAGTGTTTTATCTGCGAAGTTAGTTTTCGTTCAGTTTTGTATAGGCTATTGAATGTTTGTCGGCGACTATCCTTATGAGACAATATACAGTTTAAAATATTACCTTTTACAATTTTCAAACAGATATAATAGTGCGTGACAACTGGGGTAGTATTCGCTGCTTCGTCAACATACCTTCTGCGCGCTTCGGCGCTTGCTGTTTTCTCCGTGGCATGTTTGATTGAAGCCCAAAACAAAATTCTTTGTCAGCTACCGTTTGTGTAAATCTGTCCGCTGAACTCGCAATATGATGCTTTCATTTATAAAGCACTGGACATCCTGGGAAGGGAAAAAAACTAAACCAAACGTCAATGGTAGTGATATCGCTACAGAAACAATCTCCTGTTTCGGGCTCGTGTCGGTGGTAAGATCCTCTGTCCGGTAACGGGGCGGAAGGCTGTATGAGATCCCGCTCGGTACCCTCCCCAGGCGGCAGCACAGCAAACAAGCGGCAGGAAAATGAGCTGATCACGTCACTCAAAGTGGCAGACAAGAGTACTGCTCGCTATCCTATTAACCCTTTCCATCGCCTGCGCTCCTGTGACTAGTCACGCCCCTTTCCCTCCTTTGGAGACACTCAGCAAGAGCATGTCATCAATCACTGTCCAGAAACGTTGTTGAGAAAACAAAAGAACTCTGGCGCATCAGGATGAAAAATATGTGTCTTGGAACTGTTCAGTAGACCCATGGAGTTAATCATGATATCAGGGAAGTAGTATTTCTCAAGAGGAACAGTTTTTGGTGTAACTAAAATGGATAAGGGAAAATCGAAAATGTTTAAATATAGACATGCTTGTCACAGCACGTTAGAACATAATGCCTTTCTATTGCATTGTTAGCTCCTGATATTTTAATGGCATCACATCCTGAATAAATGACCTAGTAATTAATGTCAAGAATACTTGAGTCTGGCATCCCCCACTGCAATGTCATCTCATCAGGACCCTGTCTCTTCCTCTGACTGCGCTAGAAAGTACAGAAAGTGAAACAAATAAAATAACAATAGCAATGTGTCAAGATCATCTATCACTCACTGTGTTTTTTTTTGTCCACACTGCACATATAAAGTGGATAAGAAGAGTTTTTAAATGTTTGTTGAGTTGTTGTAATAATATGTAATAAACGGTCCAAAATCAGATGCTGCCTCTGCAGAATCTAAGCCTGTTTAATCTCTGCATGAACAATAGACAGTAGAGTTATGATGACAGTTGATATAAGATGAGCACGATTCGTGCCAAACACTGAAGACCACATTGCAGCACTAAAGTGTAATTCCATTTTGATTCTGAGTTGCTTATTAGGTCTTTCCTTGCCAACGTTTTGAGTTTCAAGAACTTCACTGTTAGAATTTTTTCTGTAATTTGTACAGTATGTTATTGAGTAACTGTTTCGTAGTGCCCTACTGTAAATCACAGATACAATATGGGAAATTGTACATCAATGAAATAGTATTTTCGGAGAACAGATTTCCTGCACAGTACTGTGTATCCCACAATTGCATTGTGCAAAAACAACCTTTTACTGTTAAAAGCTTGCCATAGGGGGGTTCAGGGCAGGCCTCCGTAAAGTGCTTTGGGATGGTGTGCAATTTTTTGGCGCTATGCATAGGAATTGTAATTGATTTCAATTGAGATTGAAAAGAGCAAGCTATTTAAGTTAATGAATCAGGTCTACGTTTCTCGGTAGGTATATCTTACTAAATGTGTTTACTTTTCTACGCGTGTTTCCCAAACCATCTTTTAGAAGTTCCCCTAAGTAAGAGAATCCTTCTATACCTTAAGAGGCTGAATCCATGTTTCTGACATCGATTTGTGTCTTTAACGTGCGTGTGATGGGTTTGATGGGCATGACTGAGATTGGAGCGCAGGTGATCATTATTAGGAAGTAGGCCTACATCAAAGAGAAATACGATGAAAGTAAAAAAAAAATATGACAGCTGTAGGCTAAACCTTACTCATAGATTTGCTATATGTTTATTATTTGTTTTAACGGCAAATTAAATTATAGCGATATACCGTATTTTTCTTTTTATTAACGAGGCACAACATGTAATTCAACACATATCTTGGTCTTACATTACACTCAGTGCATACGTTCAAACACTAACACAACATTTTAGGCTAAAACGTTTGTTTTATCTGTACACTGTTTCAATAGATATTTGTATAGCTGAGGGTGGTCAAGATCAACCGAAAGTAGCCTATCTCTTACAGAAGGTATCCTTAGCTAATGACATTTTAGGAAACACCTCAAAACGTTAAGGTACAGCTTCAGGCATAACTTAAGAATGACATAGCATTAATAAACGCAGCCCAGGTCAGAAGTCAGAATTTTTTAATTTCTCTGCTTTGACTCATACACAGAGGTGTTAGCAGCATAAATCTCAAAAGTGTACCAACATAAACTGATGTGCTATGTCTTTAAATAAGCTGATATATATATATAGGCACAGGACATGAAGAGATAAAGCTGGCCAGGTGCTGACCTGTGTATGACAGGTGTATGATGTGTAGACTTTGCATCCTCAAGAAGCTATAGTGCTCACATTTCCGTTTATGAGCTTAGCAGTCTATTTTATTAAACAAAGTGAAAGTACAAGTATCAATTTAACTTTATTTTTATGCATCTCTCAGCAATCAAACCTATGACCTCAGTGCTGCTAACATGCTGCTTGATTTGCCCTACCTGTTTAGCTACAGAATGATTTACAGATTGCTATTCCAATATATTCTGATTAATTTGAAATACAAAACAAAAATGGGATTGATAACCTCCTCACTACAACTGCCATGTCCATGAGGTGAGTGCACTGAAAAAATCCCACTAGGAGGTCTAAAGGTTTGTGGTCCAATCATTTTCAGCCTTTCTATACAGTATATTACAGTAATCTTATTGGTACTTCAATATGTTAAACAGTGGATCACTGTAAAACAACATTACAATAATTCACTGGCCAAAAGCTGCCAATAAGATACTGCTGCTAGTTTTTACAGTAGGCTTATTCCTAATGTATCCTAACTGATTCAAAAACAATAAAGTACTGGGGAAACCATTACAGTGACTTATTGTTGACTTTCTTTTGGTAATTTACTGGACATAATGTGATTTTTTAAATAATATTTACAGCAGACATCTTGTAACTGTGAATACTATGCCAGTTAAATACTTGAAAAGAACTACACTATGTTACCGGTCAATACTTGCCAGTAACTTACTCTAGCTTTCACAGAAAATGTTTGAGGGGGCTCTAGATTGGATCTTTTGACAATTTCTGTGGAGTGTCAAGCTGCTGGTCCCAGCTCTTTAACAGCAAACATACATATCTAGAGTGTGTGGCTAACTGGTCCCAGCTGTGTAACAGCAAACATACATATCTAGAGTGTGTGGCTAACTGGTCACTTTAAACATACATATCTAGAGTGTGTGGCTAACTGGTCCCAGCTGTGTAACAGCAAACATACATATCTAGAGTGTGTGGCTAACTGGTCACAGCAAACATACATATCTGGAGTGTGTGGCTAACTGGTCCCAGCTGTGTAACAGCAAACATACATATCTAGAGTGTGTGGCTAACTGGTCACAGCAAACATACATATCTAGAATGTGTGGCTAACTGGTCCCAGCTGTGTAACAGCAAACATACATATCTGGAGTGTGTGGCTAACTGGTCCGAGACTCCAAAGGTAGCGCTGACTTTCCACCTCTGGCAGGGGGATATTAAGTCCTGAAAGCTTTGCTATCAGGGGTCGCTTTGACTGACAGGCAGCCAGCTGGGTTCAAAGCTGCCAGCTGTCTCTCTCTCTCTCTCTGTCTCTCTCTCTCTCCCTCTCCCTCTCTTTCTCTCTCTCTCTCTCTCTCTCTCTCTCTCTCTCTCTCTCTCTCTCTCTCTCTCTCTCTCTCTCTCTCTCTGTCTCGCACACATACACACTCACACCCATTCTGTTTCCCCTGTGCCAGACTTGCACGTACACACGGACTCGCGTGCACACACACACACACACACACAAACACACACACACACAGACGTATCTACACACGCACACACACACAAATGCTTCCCCTATCCCTAGAGACCTGGTGGAGGAGGCACAGAGGCCTGAGATCTGGACTCCGGACTGAGTGACAGTTCTGGCTTCCCTCTTACCATTCGCCTGTCACGTTACTGTAAAGCATCAAAACCAAGACAGACAAACAGATAGAGCCTCCTCAGCAAAGAGCCTGAATCCCCCCCACCCCCAACTGCTGCCCCCCTGGTCCCCCTGCCATCTCTCCCTTTCCCTGACAGGCTCTGAATGCCAGGTGTCACTGAGTACATGCTGTTTGAGTCACCAGTGCTGACTGATCTCAGCAGTAACGTGCACCTCACAGCAAACAAGGTGAAGTCTGGGGATGGATCTGTTGACACCAGATGGTCGTGATCAGCAGCGCCTTCTAAGAGAGAGGCCCAAGTCAGGCACCGTAGAGGCAGGCATCTGCTCAAAGGCAGAATGACCCATTTGCTCACTTCAGAAGAAAGTTGACGGCTGCCACGCTATGGCTATGACTGGAAGTTGAATGCAATTTTGCTTGTCATTCATGTTGATTAGTAAACATTTAAAGATGCAGTCTTTGATTGTAACCTATTACGCTTCTTGTTGCACTCTTGCACGGTCCGGGCTCTGTAAATAGGAAACAAAGTGGTTTGGACCAAGTCATTGACTATTCCAGCCAATCAACAACATTGCCTCAGGAGCACACAAGGGAGGCTTGATGGATTACCTGTTGACATATATCAACAACCCTCAGCCAGGATCGAGGACTCCACCTTTAACCGACTGTTATACCTAACTACCTAAAACTATCTCCATCCTGTTGCCATTGTGCTTGCTCTAAGGGGGTCCAGGCTCTGGGCTCTGTTAAGCGCCTTGAGACTATTTTATTGTTCTGGCGCTATATAAATAAAATTGAATTGAATTGAATTATACGAAAGGCAAGTCCAGTGTCCAGATACCCAGCTCCTCTGATATCTCTCTCTCTCTCTCTCTCTCTCTCTCTCTCTCTCTGTGTCTGTCTCTTTCTCTCTCTCTTTCTCTTTGTCTTCCCTTCCTTCTCTCTCGTATTGGGGATGCTGAGTGATCATTATGTCCTAACTGACTCCTCCCAGTGACTCTGAGTGATCCATTGCCTAATTTCGACCTGGTTATCCGCCTAATTGCTGCCCCTCTGCCAAAACTCACTCGCTATGGCATGTCTGAGTCCTGTGATAAATGACGTGTCATGGGAGCACAGTGGAAAACTTTCACCTCCCAGCGTCTGAGAAAGTGCTGCGCTAACACCAATGCCCGTGCCGCCATGACGGATGGACACCTCTGGTGATATTTCATCTGCTAAGTAATGTCATATGGCCGAGACTGCGGAGGACTCAGACAGGGGGTGTTTGTGTACTCACAGGCTGGAGCTGATCTGCAGAGTCAGGCTCGGGGCCTGGCTCCTGACTACCACTAAAAGCAAGATCTGTGAGTAAGTGTCAGTCAGAAACATGAGAGGGTGGCTTCTCTCTCTCTCTCTCTCTCTCTCTCTCTATCTCTCTCTCCTTCTTTATCTCTATATCTCTCTCTCCTTCTTTCTCTCTCTCCCTCTTTCTCTATGTATTTTCTCTTCTCTTCTCTTATGTTGAGGTTTACCCAAATTGCCTTGAAAAATCGTACTTTAAGGGTTTGTGTATGTTCTACAATGAACAGTAAATGAAACAGACCTCATTCTAGGGGTGTCCAGAATGATAAATAAATGTAATCTTCCTTTGACTCGAAACAGTCTCTGTGTTAAAGCCATTCATTGAAAAGTGTAATCCGCCTGGATTCTTAAGTACCAAAAATATATCTATAAACATTTTTCATAAATTGTTATATTTATGCTGTGATAATGAATTCCTGTGAAATACATGCTACACAGGTCAGGGAGTATACCCAAATGTGCTGTGGCACCAGCATCATCCCCTTGCCACATGCACCGCCAAAAAGGCCAATTTTGTTGTATCTTAACAATAACCATGAAACCTGTCACCACCCTACAGTCCTTAAGAAAATAAGCTGCCATGCGTGTTTTGACCCCATGATCCATGTGATCTACTCTGACCCATGTTAAAGTGATGTTCATTCTCCCTGCTCTCATCTGAGAGAATGTGGTCTGACCTTGCTGGTCTCTCCGTGGCTTCAGACCACGCTTGTCACCCCATTAGGAAAATGAGGAGAGACGGTTGCCGGCGTGGCGTCTGTCCCGTCCCGCGGTTCACAGGAGGAGGCGCCACTGCCATGTGTCCATCACTGTAGTCCCCATTCTGGCTCTGGCCTTCCAGTTTCCGCTGTTTTGAGTCTTCCTGTCCAGGACTTTGATCCTCCAGAAGCCGGCTGACCTTTTCCGTGAGCCGGACGTCAGAGCATGTTATATCGCAGCGCCGCAGTGAGTGTCACAACGGCAGGCCTCGATTCTGCTGACACGCCTGACGACAGACGTGTCACCATAGAGATGGAGGAACCTGATTGGAGGTGACTGAGGGTAGGGAGGTCAAGATAGACATCATCCCCCAACCAGGAGGAGGTGAGAAGGGGTGAGATGGACTGTGGGCCCAGCTGAGATTGGTGAATGAATGGAGCCTGTGTCAGGGCGGTGGCTCTCCCCAAGTCTGTGCTGTTACAGAGGAAAGGACTACAAAGGACTTCTGCACTAACTCTATACAGCACCTGACACTGTAAATAGCTTATACGTTTTATCAGCTCCTAATGTTTAGCTTTAAGACCTGGCATTTCATCATGGCTGTATTTTAATTCACGTACTTGGACTTTTGTCTCAGGTCATCATTCCAAGGCCTAAGACATTCCCCTGACTAAAGGTAAATGCTGGATATCAACGCTGAAAGATAATGGAATATAACAAGAGAAAAACATGGGATATGTTTCAGTTTTAATTTACGGGGTAATGTCTTGCCAACATGTCAGTAGTAAAAGCATTGCATTGATGTTATGTAAACAAAGAGGTGGTGTCACTCAGGATTCTGTGGCTCAGGTGCGGTGATTAGAGCCTTATGGTGAGGCTCAATGCTGAGACAAGCCGTCACCACGGTGACAGCCATGTGCCTGTCTCTTACTGTCTGTGTTTGTCCATCATGTTTGTACCTGACTGTCTCTATGTGTGTGTGTGTGTGTTTGTGTGTATGTATGTTTATGTGTGTGTGTTTGTTCTCCTCTAGCTGAAGGAATGGCCTTTCTCAGCACACACCTCTCCCCATGCTGAAGTCATCCGGTTTGGAAGAACAATAGAGTGAGTATGAGTGAGACAGAGAGGGAGAGTGTATGTGTAATCCTGATGTAGTGAAGAGGGGTTCAGAAGTATGGGACAAGACTAATGACATGCTGTAGGGTGTGGCGGAGACCAGCAAATAAGGGGCAAAGAGAAAGCGAGAAAGGATGGACTAGGGTAAAGCTAAGGAAATCTAATGGTGGAAAGTATGCAAAGAAAACAACCTCCTGTCCCTGGCATGGACGCCACGTGTTTGAGACATGTGTGTCCTTTGGTGGCTTGCTAAGAAAAACAGAGATCTGTTTTGTATTTGGGCAGTGTTGACAGGTGTTGTGTTTAATGAGGGAGTGAAAGAAAGAGAGAGAGAGAGACTCACAGAGAGACAGAGACACACACACACACACTCAAAGAGACCCACAGAGACACACACACACACACACACACATCAATCAATACAGTTTTATTATTAAGTGTCCTTCCTGATGAGGTCATCTGTGTTGATTTGTGGCAGTTTTGGAGGAGAAAACATCTATTAACATCATATAAAAGCCTGCATTCATCACGCAGCTTCCCAAAAGCTCTTGTGAAGGGCCATTTTTCAGGGCAGAATGATGTAGACGGGTTGGCCAAGGGCATGTGACACACTTATGTTTCTAATAAATGACAGGAAGACTCTCAGGAGAAAGGCATGCCTCTCTGCACAGTGTCAATTGCCTGTTCCTGGGTTAGCATTAGCTTTACTCTGACAGCGGCTATACTAATGCTAACAATAATAATCATAATACTACTACTACTACTAATAATAATAATAATACAAATAAAGACTTAATTTTAATAGGTGGATGAGGCACAAATAATTTGTACACACACAAAAAGAAGAAGAAGAACAACAATAAGAAGAGGGAATATAAACTGAAGAAAGAAGCTTCTGTGTTATTACTGTGTTATAAGTATTGATCATTGACTTTAGTAATAATACATAATGAAAAGCAAAATGATGTAAATGTCGGAACACAAAACATTTCTCTTGAATGCTATAGGGAGACCGTTTTTTATCATCAAAGACTATCAAAGACTAGCTGTAGACATGAAGAGTGCTTGATCAGGGCCTACATCGCAGCCACCTCTTGAAATCCTGAAGATTACACTATTTTTTTTATTTTTGGTTAAAAAAAAAAACAGGGTGTGAGCTGGATGAACACATGATGTACACATCCCGGTGGCGGTGAGTGCGCAAGTGAATACACAGCTCGGGGTCCCGCGCTAATCCGTCATGAACACAGTGATATGAAAAGGCTGAGATTCCTTAGGCCTCAGCGACGCAGTTTAACTCTTTAAATCAGTATAGGCTAAGTCATCTTTTAAAAACCTAAAACAAAAGCGGTGTTATGTTTTGATTGACAGGACAACCTATATTTTGTGGAATGTCGAGAACACCCTTCGACCCCTACACACTCACAAATCCACCGTAGAATCCCCGTTGGTGATATCCCACTGCTCAGACGTGCATGCTTCCATGTCTCGCATTTGCGCTGGAGATCACCAGACTATCAAACGAGCGCGTTTGTCACGGAAGATGACACGCGTGCCACTTAACAGGGGGGCTGATGGAGGATTGCGCGCTCATGTCACGTCCCCAACATATAGCCAGCGGCAATAGATGCGCTCTCCCTCGGCTGCGGTGACAAGCGGGTAAACTAGAGGCTCGGTCCGTGGGAGTGATGGAGTGACTGACGGCCTGACGGAGTGACACGGGGCCGCGTCTGTGTCCCTCCTCATTCTGGCGATCTCCAACTGCCACATCAAACAACGCCTCCGCGCACGCGTCCGTGATTCGTTCTGAACTGCAATCATCTTGATGGACCAGATTCAGCCCAGCGCCTCGCCTCTCAAAACGACAAAAGTTATTGTGGCGCCATTTACTCAACAGCATCACCACACTGAAACAAATTCCCTTCTGCGTAAGAACAGATACAGTAGATGACAGCGAGACAGTTGTTTACCTCACAACTTCCGATGGTTTAAAACGGAACAGATATGAATTCTGACATTAAAATACAACACAAAACACACATAATTTCAGTCAGTCGAGAATATCTCGGGATTTAACTAAGTATTTAAACCATCTTTTTACCATCTTTTAAGAGGTCACAAACCTACTTGCTTTGAAATAGGCCAGATCATAGTCAGCAGCTATCAGAACGACTAGAGGAAGATGCAGGTGGAGTAATGGTGGGCTCATGGAAACTAGCTTGAAGACCCCAGAGGTCTTCTAGATTTGGATGCATGATCTCACTATCCAACAACAGATCTACTATAACCATCTATTATGACTAATTATAGTTATTTAGTTAATAAAATGTTTACTAGCTAAACAATCAAGTAGCTGTAAAATCAGACTGCTACACTGTAATTCAATAGACTAGTGTAGTGGACTGCAGAAGTGAAGGTGTAGTTCTCTAACAGACGCTCAGTTAAACCTTGTGATCTGTCTTGTGCATTATTGCTGACTGAAGCAGAACTAGCCCAGTGTAGGGCTCAATGAGTTACTAAATCAGCTGCTGATGAATCCACACCTATACCAGTCCGTCAAAAGCATTGAGCTTTTGGTAACATGGCTGAAGAGCACTGGAGTAGAGCTGAGTCTGAGAGGGAGCATTGGTACAAGCCACCTGAGGAAAAGCAGGTTGAGGCCACACTCTTGGCTCCATACAGACCGAAGAACAACCTCACCGCAACATCTGTAAATATTGAATAGATCATTTTTTCATTCATGTAATAGTTACAGGGAGCAACTGAATGACCTACCTAAGGAGGAGGACCCCAGAAACGGGAGGAGATGATGGAGAAGAGAACTGGCCAATGCCCAATGTTTTTCAGTTCTCTAGCACCCTCTTGTGTTGTATGTGAACACTGCAGTTTCATCTGACCAAATCAGTGTATGTGACTGACTTGCTGTGTGCCTGTATTAAGTGATAAATAATGCCAGTGTTTGGTGAGGTACTACGGCAAAACATTGCCACCCTCTGGTTGAGATCCTTTTGAGAAAAAATGCGCAATCTATGATTGTTATCGAATCTACACAATCAGGGGAAAAAGTAATCCAGAACCCTTCAAAGATCAGTATATTGTCATTAAATCATTTGGAGGTTGCTATTATATATTATTACTATTAAAGATATTTTAGAACAAAAACTAGCCAGACAACAGTTTCATTGAATTAGAAATATAATTGTTACATTACTCAAGAAGCAAGAAAAGAAAACAAGAAACACTACAATATGGCTTGTTATTTTATTTGACATGCATTTCCATCTTTTCAACAGCTAGTGGTTCTGGTAGGGAAGTAACTTGGAGCAACTTGCAAATGGGAAACCCGTCCCATCTAATTTCTCTTATCTCACCCTGCTCCACTACTACTACAACCAATATAAGACAAAAAGAAATGACATACACTACGTAGTAGAAAAAAAAAAAAACGAACGAAAATGAAAAACATTTATACTTTCCCCAAAGGACTACATAAAAGACAGTACATACTGTAAAGGGAATAAGACATCCAGCCGATCATTTGGCAGTGTTAAGTTATGAGGCTCACCTCTGGGGTCCATTCTACTGAGGGAAGCTTCAGTGAGTGCTGTGGAGTCGGCCATTTTGTGCTTAATGTATTTAAAAGTTAAAGAACAAAATGCTTTGGCGTTTTTTTTTTGTGTTTTTTTTTGTTGTAGCTTTAGTTTAACATGGTTGTCAGCAGATGTGTGATATACCTGTGAATCCCGACACATCACATGAACACAGTTCCACAGGCAAGGGATTCATGACATCATAGTCTCTGACATCATAACTTCATCGAAAGCATTGACATCAAAAGCATTGAGCTCCCTGGCAGTGTCCACCTTCAGCAGTCAACTCTTGCAATGTGCCGCAATAAAAGTCCCTGGCAATCTGGCTCTACTGAAGAACATTCCACTAGTACATCTCTTTCCATTCATGTCCATATATATACAGCATATATGTGGAGATTACAGTGACCATGGTCATTCAGTGGTTATTTGTCAGTTTAATTAAGCTGTTTGCAGTTACTCTTGTTAATTATAGCTAACTCTAGCTAATATTATATTTCTAAAAGCATTTCACTGAGGTGTTTGCCATAAGGAAAGAATGGCATCTCTGTTACAAATGGATCAGTGTGGGTATGCAGGTTTTAGCTATCACCTTCCACTTCCTGTCAAGGCCCAGAAAGTCAGATGGAAATCCTCTCAGACCACTCAGTTTATCAATGTCAGTCCAGTAAGAGCTGAGATGCCCTGAAAAACCTATATAACCATTCCTCCCATATTTGAGACAGACGCAACCTATCCCCAGCCTTTGCTTGTGATTAAGAGCCAAAGGCATATAGTGTTGCGTGGTTGGGTCTAGGGCGTGATCCGTGGTGCCGAGCGGTCGTTGCACTCCGACTTCCGCAACCTCACGCCCCTGCGGATGGTCTTCAGCATGTCCTCCCCGTCTGGGACCAGCATCTTCTCCCTCAGACTCTGGTTATGGCTCGCCGCTGCCACCTCTGTCTGGGAGGGGAACAGGAAATGCCCATCGCCCAGCGCATGGGCGCTGGCCACCAGCTCTCCGATCTGCTCCACCAGGGTGTGGCGGTTGGCGGCCAGCAGCAGGTCCTCGTGCTGCTGCTGCTGGAGATCCAAACTACAGGGATGCGGGGGGTACAGGCTTTGGTCATACCCACCAGCAGAGCCCCACGGCTGGGTGGGCAGGCTGAGGCGCTTGGGCGAGGCCTTCATGTAGTCCAGGGCTCCCGGCGGGAGGTCATCGACGTAGAGGCTCTCCTGACTGCCGTTGGTCTCCGGGGGAGGAGGGGGGAACCCCGGAGAGTCTGGGACTGTGGGGGTTTTGACCGGGACGATCGGGGGCCGTATAGGGATGGGGCCAACATTCGACGGGGTGCGCCTCACCCCTGTTTTAGACGATGGGGTTCGACGAATGGTGGCCGTCCCTGATGAAATGACCATTCCACCATGGCCCCCGGCCCCGTTGGTGTCGGACGGGCTGTGGGGGTGGGAGTGGGTGCCATGAGGGGTGGTGCCATGAGGCGGTGTGCCCACTTTGAGGCCTATGCCTGCAGGGAGCCCCGCCGTGCTGGCAGGCCTCTTGGTCTGGATCATACGCCGGTAATTCTGAGCCAGGTTGCTATGGCGAGGGACCGTGCAGGACTTGTCGAAGTCTGTATGAGGGTCGACGTCTGCGTCACCATTCATGGAGTAGCTGTCATAGTCTGAGCCTGAGGAGAGAGGATGAGTGGACAGAAAAAAGGGAGGAAGAATAAGAGAAAAGTCGAGTAACGTTATAGCATTTTTCTGAGTAGGATAACATGGTACACTATTTGTGTGTTTATCTGCGTTTTATGTGTTTGTGTGGGAGAAGGGGATTGTGTGGTATTTTCAGTGCACTGTGTGTGTGTGTGTGTGTGTGTGTGTGTGTGTGTGTGTGCTTGTATTACCATGTGATGGTATGGTATCTTCTGAGCATGATGGCGTGGTGTTTTGAGTACTGTATCCACTGGAGTACTGCAGAGAGTCCCGACTGCTCTTCTGTTGGTCCACACTCAAGCCGCGTGTCAACACCATGGCTAACTCACTCGCAGCTGAGCACATGGGTTTCATATGCTGGGAACATACACACACACACAAACCCACAATACACACAATAACACACACACAAACACACACACCAACACACACACACAGAGACACATGGGAATATACATTAATACACTGTGAAGGGCACCAACATACAAAACATTTATTTACTGATATGGGCCGAAACAAGTGGCCATGTATATGTATACCTGCAGTTATACACAAACATTACCATTGTATATTATAAAGTTATTAATAATACTGCACATATATATAATGGTATACATGAATATACATACTTTATACACTGGCCATTTGTACAGACAATGAAAGCTGTTGGTGAAATAATGCCCTTTGTTGATGGATTACCTTGGGTGCCACAGTAATAGGGCTCATCCTGGCCCTTTGTGGGTCCTCCTGGTGTATCCCAGCATTCCCTCTTGTCATATACGGGCTCTCTGCGTCCCTGAGTCTCTCCAGCGGGTCATGTCTTCGAGGTTGAGAGGCAGCCCGGGTCTCGTAGGCATTAGACAGGTCATAAGAATTTGACTTTGCCCAATCCTGCAGGAGTGAAGGAAGTGTTACTGAGTAACCAGTGCAGAAATGCACTGTGGGAGTTCGAGTTTTTGGAGGCATCTTTAAACACTTGTTTTCAAAACCGAGGAAGAATCTTCAATACAATCCAAAGTGTTTAACAGGCGTGAATTGCATTTTAAAGTGCTAATGCTGGATTTAACACAGCTGAAACTAAAGATACATGTAAAATGAAAAGAAAGAAAAAAAATGTTAACAAAAGCTAATAGGACGCTGAGTGTTAGGCAGAAAATGATTAAATCAGACAGAAAGCTAATTAAAAGCATGAGAGACAAAAGCAAAACCAGGGCTAGAACTGAAATGGTCAAAATAAAAACAAACCTTCCAGCAAGGAACCTTTGATGTGGGTGAGGGGGTGTTTGATCCAGGGGAATAGTTATGAGGGGACACAGGAAGTATGAAAGAGAGTGGCCTCATGGAGCCAGTGAGTGAGTGAGCAGGGCGGAAGGTAGCAAAGGATGAGCCAAACTGTGGGATGGATAGATATTATGGTCACAAAGAGAGTCTCAACACAGCTGACACAAAGCAGTAGCACTGGCAGCTTAAGCCTTCCTAACCCCACTCTAACACATATCTGTTCTACCCCCAGACTACACCACTATTGTCTGGCTGTCATAAAAGTACACCAATTGTGGTAGGGTTGCAATCATATTTTAAAAAGGCTTTATGAGAAACTTTAAGGATTACAGCTTTATAGGATTACAGCTACAGCCCTTTAGAATCAGGGGCATCATCTGGCCTGTGATTTCAGGGCTAAAGCCTCAAACTTTCTTTTGCCTGGCCCCAAATAGTTTTAGCGAGTTCATTTGCTGAATGTAATCCCACATTAGAATATGATTTTATCAGAATGTAGAAAGCTAAGCCCTGTTGTGTAGCTTATTAAGTCCACTTTCTGTGCATGCTATGCACGTATGCTAACATCATGAACAGAGTAAAAGAGATCTGATTATGTAAGTGGGGTGGTGTAGCATGAGGTTTTGAACAAATACATTCTGTCTTTAGGAGCCGAGGTTAGCATAGAGGTCATGTTAACATTTACTTATGGGGAAAAACCAACAGCTGAGAAAAAACATGACATATCTCATCATGTGTGATAGAAGAGTGAAGAGTCTGCAAATGTTAAATTATATACAATAGTATGACACAGTGGCAAAAGGTTTACCATTGTCAGTAGTACAATGTCAAACGATTTGATACTGTCGGGCACAATAGGACAAATTTTGCCACAATCAGACACAATAGCAAATGGCTTGCCATTGTACGTTTGCCACAGACACAATTATGTTATGTTATGTGTGTGTGTGTGTGTGTGTGTGTGTGTGTGTGTGTGTGTGTGTGTGTGTGTGTGTGTGTGTGTGCGCGTGCGTGTGTGTGCATGTGTGTGTGACACTCACCGCAGTGGGGGAGTTGCACTCACTCACAGACTGACACACTTCAGATGCCTCAGATGAGGCAGAGCTGGAGGACTTCTGTGGAAGGGAAGAGGAGAGGGAGCCAGAATAAGACAGTGGGTAGAGGGAGGAAGGCACACAGTGTGAGGGGATGGGGAGGGCCAAACAGACAGTGGGATAAAGTGGTAGTGAGGATGTGTATCTTTGCAGTTGAATTTGTAAGAGTGTGTATAACACAGCCTTGATTTATTGATGTATACTCTAGATAGGATCTGTTGGAGCATTGTGTCCTACCTGGCTGGTGATATCGGAGGGCATGGGAGAGGGAGGCTTGGAGTGGTTGTTGGCATCCTGGGAGATGAAGCCAGAGTCATGAGATGACACACTGCTGAGGCGGTGAGCTCCACCTGGTGGCAGGTGGGCCAAACTGCAGGAAGAATGAAGGAATTGCAGAGAGAGGACATAAACATGCTGACAGCAGTGGCTTACATGAGAAAATAAAACTGAAATAGCCTAATACATTATTTGGATTAGAAAGGGACTCTAATAGGTCTTAAAATGGAAAAACGTAAAAACGATGCTATTTTAAAAGTCAATGAAGAACAAAATTGTCCTTCAAGTGCAAGAGTCAATGCAAGACCAGTAGCAGTAATAGAAAGAACAAGAGTACATATGTTTCAGTGGTGTCTGTTAATGTACCTACCTGCATAAGCTGCTCTTACGGGAGCCCAGACTGCTGGGGGAGGATGGGGGAGTCTGGTAAGACCAGTTATAATCAGAGCCCTTCAGATCCACTATCACCTACACACAGCACACAAGAGGTTAGAAGTTTACATGGTGTTATTATACAGCAGTGATGTATACAGTGCAAGATGTGCAAGTGTCTGTGTGTTTGTGTGTGTGCGCGTGTGTGTGTGTGTGTGTGTGTGTGTGTGTGTGTGTGTGTGTGTGTGTGTGTGTGTGTGTGTGTGTGTGTGTGTGTGTGTGTGTGTGTACCTGTTCACTTGCAGCAGGCAGTTTGTGTGGATCGGTGGTCAGCACTGTGAGGTCATCAATAATGGCCTGAAGGTGAGTGACCTCTCCCAACATGGCAATCTCTCCATTCTGATTGCACAGAGAAAGAAAGAAGCTCTTATTTGTGAACCGGAGCACTCCCCACTTTCCTATCACCTGTCTTCCTCTCTTTGTCTGTTTACCTCTTTCTCACCTCCCCTGTCTTTAGACACACTCTCTCTCATTTCTCCTGTTGGCCACGTTCCCCTCTTCCTCTCCCTCACTCTCCCTGTATCTCTCACCCCTCTCACTCAACCTTTTTGTCATTTTCCCTTTACTATCTTTTACCACATTCCTTCCCTCTCTTACTCGCACTCTCTTCCTCTTACCCTCTCTCTTATCTTCTCCTTCCCTCTCTCCCTCCCACTCACCCTCTCCCTGTCTTACCACCACAGGCAGCAGCATGGTGATGAAGTTGCAGTAGCGCCCCCTCTCCTCCAGGAGGGCTCGGCGCACCGCCTGCTTCTCCGTCTCCTCCATCAGCAGGTACATGTCACTCACATCCTGCATGGCACTGTTCAGCTGTGGCTGCAGCCCTCCTCTTCCTGGGAGAGAGAGAGAGACACAGACAGAGAAAGAGAGAGAGAGAGAGAGAGAGAGAGAGAGCAGGGATGGAGAGGTTGGGGTAGGGACAAGCAGGCAGAAAATGATAAGGACAAAAAGATAAAGAGAAGAGAAAAAGGAGAGAAAGAAGTATGGAAGGGATAGAGATTATGAGAACATGATATCTGATAGCTGATCAGTCTCCATTTGGATGCAACAGCACTGATGATGAGCAGATGGGTCACCCACACCTAAGATCACGGAACTGGATGGGTCATGAGCGACGAATGAGAACACAGTGAAAGTGTGATGTGCTTTGTTTGCGTGAGACACAACATGATGAGTGAACAGTCACTAACACTGCAAGAAACAGATATGACAAAGCGTGGCGTTGAAATGGAGGTGAAGTGGAAGGCGGGCAATGCTGAGTTGAAACATTTAAAGCTAGCAGGAAAAGCATACATACCCGGGATTTCTAGACAGAGATCACAGGCCAAGAGAGAGAGAGGGAGACAGAGTAGGACAAAGAAAAAGAGAGGGAAGAGGCAGGTACCAAAGTTAGCTTTTCAGGGGAGTACTGAAACAAGCCCAAAAGCTGATTCAGATCAGCCTAAGCAAAAGCAAGCATTACAGCCATATTTGTAAATATGTCATGGACATTCTGCCATGCATGTGTGTGTGTGTGTGTGTGTGTGTGTGTGTGTGTGTGTGTGTGTGTGTGTGTGTGTGTGTGTGTGTGTGTGTGTGTGTGTGTGTGTGTGTGTGTGTGTGTTGACAGATTGGCCACTAGATGGCAGTGTTCTGTGACAGGCATCCTCCATGTCTAATTCTCAGAAATATCCATCTGAGGACACAGGGACTCACTCAACATGAGAGCAGTCATCTTATCATCTGGTCCCTCATATCTACAGTATGTCCAACCCTAAGAGGCCAGTCAGAGTTCAAGGTTTTGGTCAGTTGGATTAGCACCGGGCTCCTAACAGACCTAGTAATCCACCTGGCAGGAGGATCAAGGCCACCAAGCCTGTCTGGTCTGTCCACTGGCCACAACAGCTCATTACTGACTGACATCTGAAATACTTTGCTTTTCTGGTGGTTCGTATTGACCAGAAATATTAGACCATTTGCCAGGCTGAGATCCCTTCAGATTTTGGATCCAATCAGCACCAAAATATTCTGTGATGGCAAAATGAGGATAATACTTGGATATGCATGACAATCTCTGCAGATTCTGCCGTGAACGTAATGCATCAGGATACTTGCGTCATGCACCAGGCAGTGTTCATGTGTGTGTGTGTGTGTGTGTGTGTGTGTGTGTGTAATGAATCTGGAAGTCAGCTGAGGTTTCTTATGGATGCAGAGGTGGAGAGGAAATCCACTAGGGTAGCAAGGCAAGACAAGCACATTAGGAACATACCTTTTCTGGCTTTCTTCTGAAGCTTTAAGGTGTCTGAGGATTTCTTCTTAATTTCCTGCCTGGATCGCTTGTACTCTGCAGACAGAGGACAACATTTTCAGAAACACATACAAAGGATTTTTTTTGTTGTTGTTCTTCAGTGAACCGACTTGATACTTGAAACTGCAATCTGGTTCAAAGTAAAGTCAAAGTGTTTATTGTCGCATACACCAAATTTCTTCAGCGCAGCGAAATTCTTATGACTTGGCAGCCAACATCTACGCAGCAGCAAGTAACAACAGTTTAAAATACAAGAAGGGCAGTTTCCAGGGTGGGGAATATTAAATTAAATAAGATAAAAAATGTGGGTTTATATATATATGTAGCAAGTGTATTTGTATGGGTGTGAAGTACAAGGTGATGGCGACTGTTCAGTGTTGCTGATTCAGCAGCCTAACAGCCTGGGGGTAAAAACTGTTTGTGAGTCTGGTAGTCCGTGCTCGGATGCTCCGGTAGCGTCTACCAGACGGCAGCAGTGTGAATAGACCATAGCCTGGGTGGCTGTGGTCCTTGACAATGTTCCGTGCTTTTCTCAGGCATCTACTGTTGTACATGCCCTGCACGGAAGGGAGATGGCCGCCGATGATACGCTCCGCTGTCTTCACCACCCTCTGCAGGGCCTTGTGATCGGCAGCGGAGCAGCTACCATACCAGGCAGTGATGCAGCCTGAGAGGATGCTCTCAATGGTGTATCTATAAAAGTTTTTCAGTGTTTTAGAAGACATGCCAAACTTCTTGAGTCTCCTCAAGAAGTAAAGCCGCTTCTGTGCAGTTTTGACCGCCGAGTCCGCTTGCATGGACCAGGTGAGGTCATCCTTGATGTACACACCGAGGAATTTGAAGTTGGAGACTCTCTCCACTGCAGCTCCCTCGATGTGTATGGTGTTGTGACCCCCCCTCTGTAGCTTCCTGAAATCCACAATCATTTCCTTGGTTTTGCAGATGTTTAGAGACAGGTTGTTGTCTTGGCACCATGCTGCCAAGCCCCTTACCTCATCTCTATAGGCGGTCTCATCGTTGTTAGAGATGAGACCCAGGATGGTAGTGTCGTCTGCAAACTTCAGGATGATGTTGGAACTGTGTGTTGCCACACAGTCCTGTGTGTACAGGGAGTACAGGAGGGGACTGAGTACGCAGCCCTGGGGGGCCCCGGTACTCAGGGTCAGTGAGGAGGAGGTGTGCTGACCAACATTAGGCTAATCTTTTCTGGAGATGCAGGTAATTGACCTACACATAACCTGTCCATAAAGCCTCCGTATACCACTGCATTTTTACTGGGGTGAAGTGCTGAAGGCTGAGGCAGAGAGGTGACAGTTGCACCTGTATCATGCGCTGAGACCTTGCCTGTACCCTCAGCCTTTCCCGGAGTTCCTGCATGGCTTTCCTTCTCACATCTCCCCTTTCTCAGTACCACTGATTTCACAAGCACTGGATGGGAGACAGCAACAAGGCCGCCATCCAATACCCTCCTTAGTTCTATTCACTTTGTGTGTAAATCAGCATACATGAGGTGAAGATGAGGAGACGGAAGCTCATTGGGGGTTGAGGTTCTCTAGGGCTGTGACTGGGTCGGGGCCAGAGTCCGGAGTCTGTGGCTGTGTGGAACCACATCGCCATCTTCCTGCTCTGATTCCCTTAGACACTGACCTTTGGCATGGTCTTTGTCCAGCAGGGCGGCAGTCTTCTTCCACTCCTCAATCTTGTCCTGGAGAGGGCCGATGAGTTTCTCCATAAGAGCACTGGTGAGAAGGAAGAGACAACATTAAGAGAGATAGACAGACAGACAGACAGATAAATAGATAGATAGATAGAGAGAGAGAGAGAGAGAGAGAGAGAGAGTGAGACAGAGTCACAGTGAACATGAGAATGGACATTAGCAGTATAAATGCCACCGGTCTCATACGGTCAATCAACCATATACCCATTTCTCTTCACTCATAAACTACTGTTCATTTAGCACGCTAAACCTCCTGACAGTGTTCTGAGTCAGTAATACCCTAAGAGATCAGGGTCATGACTATGCAATGACACATACATGAAACAGATGACCAGCAGGACACACACTAAACACGACACAACATGATCTCCTAAAGCGGCACAAAGCCTCTCTCCACACCCATGATACGCTGACACTCGCCACACCAGTCCCTAGTCCACACAGATGATCTGCTAGTGCTAACATTAGCCACACCGGCTCTCTGTGCTAGTACTGCGCAGTGACTCAGTGAAACGCCCGTGTGAGAGAGAGAGCGATGTGATGGGAGTGGGGTGTGACTGTGGGGACTCTTACTTGGTGAAGTGACTCAGTGAAACGCCCGTGTGAGAGAGCGAGCGATGTGATGCGAGTGGGGTGTGACTGTGGGGACTCTTACTTGGTGAAGTGCCGCAGCCGGGCCTCGATGCTGCGGTGGCGCATGCACATCCGCGTCAGGGCCGAGCCCACGTCTCTGGTGGCACCTGGAGGGAGGAGAGGGAGGGAGGGAGGAGAGGGAGAGAGGATGGGTGAATACTGGAGGAAGATCAGAGAAACAGTTGCCAACTCTGGCACAGATCTGGCCTTGATCCGGCACATTTCATCGGGGTGACCACAGTAACCACAGTGCCGATCAAGATACTGCATTCCCATGTATTCACTTAGCAGATGCTTTCACCTGAAGCAGCTTGCACTGCAGACAGGGTATACATTAGAGGGTGTGAGAATACGCAAATCTTTACAAGTATGTGTGCGCCACAGGGATGAAACCTGTGACCTTTGTCTTCCTGGCTTGCTCTACCAGTTCAGCTACATGATTCCATGAGCTGAACACCAGCTAGGGTTTCGGCTAACATCAGGTAAATGTCAGATAAATATCAAGGGAACACTAGGAACGTTATATGACAGTCAGAACACACAGCAAAAAACACATCCACTGAACAAACAGAATTGGGTCAAAAACCAGCCAGGCCACAGCAGAAAACCAACAGTTAAGCCATTAATCTTGTGCTCACTTAGGCATTTATGGAACAAAAAATACTAAGCAAATAGAACGGTTTGTTTTGTGTCAACAGCTGTGATTCAGGTCAGTGGTTGATTTCTTTCATATTCACAACACTTTGCTATGCAATGGCTTCATATCCTTTTCCTCTCTGCAGTACTATAGTAGTGCATTTCAAACAGGAAGACTATGACAGTGGCTATGTTATTGTGAGCTGGATGTGGAAACTACATATCAGAACTCTCACAGTTCCTTAGACCATGAAAGCTTTCAACAAAACACTTTATCTGATCTGACCTCATTCACTGTCTTAACATCTCATGCTGCACTACACCTAATCACCACAAGGGGGATATTCAGGCCATACAAGGAAGGGTAGGGGGAATGATCGAAAGAACTGTAAACACTGTGGTTATATGAAACAAACAATAGGTCTAAAAATACAACACTTCACCTTCAAATATACCATGCTGTCTTTCTTGACATGAAAGGACATGATATGACATGATATGACATGACATGGGAAAATAACAATGCAACAATGACGACAGAGCCAGCTGCCAGACTCAGTAACCGATCTGGACCCAAGCCGGCCCTGAACCGGCACAGCTCCACCTGAGGCCACGGCTAAGCCTGAGATCCATTCCAGAGTCGGCTGCTATAAGGACGCCTCCTGCTGTGGGTTACACTGTAAACCCCCTCACCCACACCCAGACCCAACAGCAGACAGACA
>NC_045154.1:9576921-9711921 GCF_900700415.2 Clupea harengus | reverse complement strand
GCCATATATATATTAACAGATAAGGACGCACCATAAAACTGTGTTCACTAATCTTGATAAAAGACACAGAGGTTTCTAGAAAAACATCAGGAGTTTGATGAGCTGTTGTCCCCAGCTGACACCAAAGGTGACTGAGATGAGCGTCCTCTTTCCGGTGGGTCCCTGGGAACGTATTGACATGCTATGCTAAAATATCTGATTGGAATTGAGCTGAAGTGGGACCCTGGGGCTTTGTTAACATCACAGAGAATAGCTGAACAGGCCTGAATCTGGCCCTGCTAGAGTCAGGTGTGACCAGGAATACTGTAACACTATCCCTGATAGAAGAAAACTATTTTCTTTATAGCAGTTACCTCTCGACATAGCAGCTGGTTGACCTGGCCCAACTGTGGGCCAGATCCCACCTGGATTTCGCCTTTTCCAGAGTCAGCTGTTCCCTCAGTGATGCTGTCCTACCATCTTTGATTGAAACTGAGCCGTAGTGTCAGTGGCTGGAGGCCGGCCAAGGCCGAGGCCCATCACTGGTTCAGTGTGAACTCACGGCTGCCCCATCGACCCAGCATTGCCCTTTCCATCCTGATCAGCCCACTGCACATGATCAGCAGCAGGGGAGGACTGTGAAGCCCTAACCAGTGCAGCAACACTGACAGCTCCCATTCATCAGACAGTATTTACACACTGGATTCCAGTCTAGTGCAGTAATTTTCAGGCTTGGCAGGCGATGGAGTAAAACTCACACACACACACACACACACACACACACACACACACACACACACACACACACACACACGTGTACATGCACACTCACTCAAATTCCTAATGGATCTGATATGACTCAAGTTGAAAGGTCCAAGTTAGCATAAGTGGAAAGAAAACCTCATGATGTCAGAACATTAACCCCTAACTATTCAAGAAGCAATGGAGGACTATTTGTGGGGCAGGTCTGTGCCCTATTAAATCAGGGCTGGTGCAAGGCTATCAGCAGTGGTATTAACATAACTGGGAAAGACAGGCTGAGCACGGGGCATACTGTGAAAGTAAGAGGGTTAGAGAGGGAGAACAGTGAGGGTGGGAAAGCAAGGGAAACAGAGAAATTAAGACAGTGAGAGTGAGAGAGATGCAGAAAGCGAGATGGACCGAAGGAGAGAGGGAGAGAGAGAGAGAGAAGAAGCGAAGGAGGGAAAGGTGCAGTAATTGAATCTGACTAATCCGATGAGTGATTGCTGAGGTCAGCACATGAAAAAGTGAAAGAGGATATTCCACATGATGCCCTCTCAACGGCCTACAATCCATGTCACTGGCGAGGTCGAGGGTCAACTTCGTTCCCATTCGCTCGGCCCATGTGAAACATATTGGAATTCATTAGTTAATTAGCAAATCGTTAGTGGATGCATGTCTGATAGAGAAGCACATGTGATTTTGTTTGTTGGCTGATGGCCAGTCCAACAGACAGGCTGATAGGGGACAGGCTGGGACAGGAAAGTTCAACCCAGATGCTCCAAGGATTCACCTATGCACCTACCACACATGCCCACATTTCCTAATGCATTACAGTCACAGCCTCCAGGCTTGGCATCAAATATCATCTAAAGCCCTCTCATATGTGAATGATAAAGTGTCTTTGTGTGTGTATGTGTGTGTGCGTCAGCATGTGTGTGTGTGTGTGTGTGTGTGTATGCACCTGCTCCTGTAGGTGTGTTACACATATTATTTATGCATGCATCACTACAAATATTTTCCCGTCCTTAGATAGTTTTTTTGTATATATGAGATATCTGGCCTACTTTCTGGTGGTGTAGCTCTGAAATATGCAAACCATCTTAACAGGGCGTCGCCTAATCCAATTATTCTCTAAATAAAACAGGTTAAATAATAGCTTCTGACATTGCCGATCTCTGCATAGTCTAGCGTTTTCTATCTTGTAACATACATTCAATATCAAACACACTATGTTGTTATGGGTTTATCATAGTCATTCAACCTTGAAGCGTTCCGTTTGATATAAGTTTTATTTAATGGGAAACACGTTTATTTGCCCTTTGATACATGTGATATCCTCCAAAATGTATTTGCAGCTGTGGTTTACGCACGCGGTTGATAAGGAAAACCCTTTCAAAGGAAAGAAAACGATAACGTTTACTGAACATCCTGACATTGTTAATTGCTCGTATGGCAACTTTCAGCCACACACGGATACTGTTAGTAACAATAACAACCGGCGCTGATATATGGGTGCTGTCGCCCTGACAACCCCCATCGCCTTAGAGAATTGATGCCTACTCAAAAATGAACACTTCAGAGGATTTGTTGTTTTTTTCTCTCTCTTTAATTTCAATGACCCAATGTGTTGGTTAAAGCTGGATTTGGTGCTAAATTTGACTACGAGAGGCAACATGTCGCCTGTCCATGGCTGCTTCATTGGACATTGTTACAACGTGTTCATGTATTCTCTTTGATGCTCGAGAGTGGAAAAGGCTAATGGAAACCAAATAGATGTGGTTATGTAGGCTACCAATGCATACTGGCACCACCAAAATAATCTGCCCGAATTTAAAGGGCTCTGTGGTGTTTCGGGTGCCATAACAAAGCGATTTCACTCACGCTGGTAGGCTACCAGTAAAGAGACAAACCTTTACTGGGCTTGAACGCCTCAAGTCATTAGAGAAAACAAAGGCAATGAAATGGCAAATATCATTTACACTCTACATGGCGTGTTATCTTACCTTCATATCGTTTACAACAGCCTGGAATAATCCACCCAGAGCCCCGCACTCCCTCTCCACGCTCTCCATCTTCTCTGAAATCCTCGAAGGACTAAGCGCTAAATGAATGAATCGGTGGGAAATTGACTACAATAACAACAGTCATTTCAACATCAAGAATAGTAGGGTCCCGTTTCCATAACTGCCCGATACAATTGTCTTCATCCAAGGTGGGAACGTGAGTGAAGAGAACAACGTCAAAAAACGACGGCAACAAAAACAAAACAATAACCCAGCACTCCCGGTCCCCGGTCCCTCTGTAGCCGTAGTGATGGTAAGGGTCAAAAGACGGGGGTTGTGCTTCCCTACCCCCAATCTACACTGCACTCACGAACAAAACGAAATAATGACTCCCGTGTATCCGTTCATGTTCTCGAAGAAGTTTAGAACACATCCAATATGAATCCCAGCACGGGGTGCACAATGCAATGGCGACACACGTCTGCGCTCTACGGTCCAACACTTCTGATATGATATGGATGTTAGAGAGGACTCAATAGTAACAGCCCTTAGACAGCAGGAGTGGTGAAATCCGACTCCCGAAACGTGAAAGCGACCGACCGATCACAGTGAGAGAGAGAGAGAGAGGGAGAGCGTGATGGAGGAAGGGAGGAGAGAGAGAGGGAGGGACATACGGGTGGACATCTGGTTAGCTGGTCTGAATGGGACGTCGACACAATTGTGGGAGCAGTGGTGTTTAAAAGTGCCTTTGTGCCCAAGATGGAGTTTATGCTTAGTTGAGTCCAAACGAAGGGAAGCTACATTATGAGCATAAGTTAGACTTCTGAACAATCCATACAATCCATACAATACTTTCAACCTCTCTCAAACAATGAATGTAGCCCGGCTTCTCCCGATTAAAATCGCATCGGTTCTATTTCCAAATCGATTGTCATCTAGAGCATCTGTTTACTGTGTGTGTGCAAAGTAATACAAAGTCTTCGAAGTAAAACTATACGGTAAAGTGTAATTTAAATCACGTTCAATTATACGACTGTATGGCCTTCTTTAGCTACCAGATAAGCTATAAGGATACGTAAGGATATAAGGAGACGTAAAATAAGACGTCGGGGTACCCTATTGTTTAGAGATGTGAAGTAACGATTGACAGCCAATTGATTTCTGACAAAAAAAACATATTCGCCATCGCACATTATATATGAAACAGCCAAACATAAATAAAATAAATAAAAGTATTACCACTTTAAATTAGCATTGGCCTTGTATAACCTACTGCTCGTGGTGCACTAAGGGAAAAAGTAGAAAGACGTCAAAGCTGACAGTGATTTAAGAAGAGTGGAAATCAGAAATCTCAGTTCAGATGTAAATGTACATAATGTAAAAAAGTATAAACACTTACACTTACTGAGTGATGCAGTCACAAGGTGCTGTTTTGACCAGGGATTCATTTTTTAACTGGTCACTTTACTTATCCTGGACTATGGTAAATTCCAAATCTTCCTCTCCATTATCCGATATCTTATTTGTTAACCCAATACAAAGGCCTACTTTATGTAACATTCATATAACTTTTCAAGTCTCTGTTATCAGTCAACACATCAAAAATGTTACTACAAGAGATTCAAATCCCCATGCTTCTATTTAAGGTCAGATGCCTTGTTTTATGGGCCATGTGGTGTTGAAATGGCAAACAGTTTTACACTTGGATTGTTGGTAGATTAAGTGGACATTTTCTACATAGTTAGATTTGTCATGTGGAATTTACCATGACTGATATACCATTTTTGTTGTACACTCTTTACGAAATCTAAATCTTTCTGACTTGGTTCTGCACTATATTAGGTCATCATTACCAGAGTTTAAGCATTTTATGTGTCAGTGTTTTTAAGTGTTTTTAGGAAAAGGAATTAGTATATTTGTGAAACTTCATCGGCTTCTGTCCAATTGACCTTACTTAGTGCCCTCACAGTCAATACACATTTCAGACTGGGCCCAGCAAATACCTGATTTCCAACAGTTAAAGGAAATTAGTCTCAAGGGAGAAGGAGTTTTGGTTTGGTTTGGTTCTTCTGAAGTATTTGTACATAAGTCCAAGAGCTGTCACTCAAATGAGCACAAAAAAAAAATGAAAACGGATGTTTTTCTTTAATCAGAGAGCAAATGGATGGCATTCTACCTATTGCATCATGACCTAACCACAGGGTGGACACCTCTTCCTCTCAGACCAGAGGGTCATCTGGCATGACAGAAGATGAAGCTTTGACCTCCACACTTTGAACTGTGTAGCATTCCACATATTTAGGCCTTTGCCCTTACCTCTAGCCCGTTTTATCTTTCATGCCGAGCGGCTCACTGGAGTACATCACACCACCCGTCTGGGGTCACAGGATCAACACCGCTTTGAGACCACAAAGTCCTGATTTACCTTTCTACCTCAACTTCACAGAATGTTCCATAAGCCCTCGTGGGTTGGCGTAGTTATATAACTAACCAAGAAAAAGGGGAAAAACAGTAGTGAGAGATTGCGTATCAAATAAACACATGCTGTTGATCGTCACGGTCTGTTTCATGTGTAGCTGAGTCATGTGAGATATTTAATCTAGTTTCATGTAATTTCCTTATGTGTGTCTTGGCTCTCATCACCTCGCAAATACTTCAGGATATGGAACCGTTAAATAACTCCGGTAGCAGTTGGCTCCATGTGTATGATTCAAAATTGCGAATATGAGAGAGGAGTCATTTTCAACTAATCAAAGGTATTAGGAGCAATATACTACTGGTCACAGCAACATGTGGTAAATCTCAGACTTAACCAGCAAGACAACCAGGGACAGAATAACCTCTGACTCATATTCTCTTACCACAGTGGACACCACTCAGCCTAGATCGGGTAAGAAGTCATATTATGTTTTCTTATTAATCTTTAAAACTTTTTTTAGTCGGTTTGCTTGTCTGTATAAAGAACATGAACATTCTGTTTCTCAATTCATCAAGTTTAACATCAATATAATGTGTCACAAAAGATGTTGTGAAATAATGATTGCAATCTTGTTACAGCCAGTCTTTAGACATAAGCATCCCAGATGCCTCAGGGCACACAAGCCGAAGTGCATCCAACAGCAGCTTGAGATGGGAGTTCAGGTTTTCGGGGTTGGGTGGCGTTGTTTTGTCCTCCTTGGCAGTTCAACTCGGTACATTCTGTTCATGAAAAACACTCTAAAGCATTTTCACCTCTGATGATGGAGAAGGTCAAGCTCACCCCTCGGAGCCACTTCCTGTTTCGGCAGCTGCAGTTTGTCTCCGGACCCCTAAACCTTGACTTCTGCTCAGCCTCCAGCTGATTTGGGACTCCCAGCCCCTCTCCGTCAGATGCCAGCTCTGGCGAGGTGAAGGACCTCCGAGGCGAGTCCTTCACATCCGAAAAACCGAAATACAAAAAACACCTGAAATGAGCCCAACACAGAGCTGATGCGTTCCCCATGACTTATTTGCTACATGTGTGGGTGAAGGGTTAAATACTGAGTACAACTCTACAACCCCCCCCCCCCCCACACACACACACACACACACACACAAATTATGATTGAGTCTTCAAAATTCAACCCAAATGTTTCATTTGAAGACTTTATGACATTACCTCAGAACAAGAAACAAAAACATATATTGATTGAGTTTTGTCTTGTTTCACTGCAGAGAATACCATGCTATAACGGGCTAGTAAGATGGACTCTGGATTAGGGGGGAAAGCTATTCTTTAGTGAGATGAAATGATTGAAATGCCCACTAGCTGAGACACAGTTCAACACAGTTCAACGATGAGAGCCACTACCAAACAGCTCTGTCCAGAGCACTCTGTTACATACTGCACATCTGTGCTGTTTTCCTTTCCAGCATGGGACCCAGAGGCGGGTCATCAATGTTGACAGTACACATGGATGAGGACTGCTCCCACAGGATGCAGGATCAGCCTAATAAATAGTGTATACTCACAGATATCATATATGTAACCACACACAGAGAGAAGTATGAGCAAATAAGCATACACGTTCAGAAGTGAGTACAACTGAGCTTAAAAACATCCAAACATACATGTTGAGATATGTCAGTTTTTGTGCATGTGAGGTTGGATATACTCACAGCTCATAGCCACACATACACAAACACAAACACAAACACAAACACAAACACAAACGCATCTCGTCTCCTGTGGAGCTGTACATAGGATTCCCAGAGTTGGGTTTGCAGCACCAGCAGAAACATGTGAGCCTCTGGTATTTCCTCCTGTCCTCTCTGGCCCGGGGTCCCCAACAGATCCTCTACTCCCACCACACCGCAGGCACGTGCTCCCCCACGTGCGTCTGACAGACAGAAACACTGGGACAGAGAGAGGGAGAGAGGGAGAGAGGGAGAAAGTCAGGATATGGGAGGCTGAGAAAAAAGAAGAGGAGATAGAATGACAGGATGTAGACACGGCATGCATCTTAAATTAAACGGCGGAGCGATGTTTAGTTGACTCAGCAAAACCAACAAAAGTATGGGGAAGAGTTATTTAACATACGCAAAGGTAAACAAACAGACGCGCACAGACACACACACACAACCAGGCGGATATTCAAACACTATCAAAACACTCACACACATTTCAAGACAGGGTTACTCTCATTCGTGGAAAACATAAATATACACCTACCCACCTTCACACATAAACGTCAAACTTCCACTCACACGCTCACAGAGCCTGGGAAATAAGCAAAGCTAATCTCCCCTCTCACAAACACCTCTTTTGTAAAGAAAATATATCACTCCTTTTTATTTTCTCCATCTATTTCTCTTGCGTAACAGTCGACACATGTAAGCACATAAGATGAAAGCCAGTTCTCCTAAAAGCTAACTACAGAACAGTCTGTTCCTTCTTTATCAAGATCCACGATAAATTACAACATCTGGAACCCAGCAAGAGCTTTCAGTCAGTCAGTTTGAAACGGGTGCCCGTTCAGCTTTCAAGAGACATAAGGCCAGCCGAGGGGGTTCCGTGCAGCACGTGGACGTTCTGCATTACCAGAAAACTCAGCTATTGCCCCGTCACTCACTGGCAGACTGATATTCTTCCAGTTCGTGCAAAGACCTTCTTCATCAGTGGCATCCAATCATGCGTTTGAGAGTTTTCCATGCAACCCAGTTTAGTGTCTACCTTAAGACTAGGATCAGGACTAGGACTTAAACTAGGCTCCAGGCCACATCAGAGCCAGATCCGCTCCAAAGTCAGCTGTGACTTATTCAGTTACTCATGATTCAATTCAATTTTATTTCATTTATATAGCGCCAAAGCAATACAATTCTCTCAAGGTACTTTACAGAGCCCAAGGCCTGACCCCCTTTAGACCAAGCACATTGTCAACAGGAGCAAGAAAAAACTCCCTGTTAATAGGAAGAGACCTTAATGGCGATGGTGGCAATTATTTATGTTGCAGGTAAATACTAGCACAGACTATGGGGTAAAATAAGTGCACAACAGTGTGGTTGGGGTGGGTGGGTGTAGGCCGAGGGTCTCTGCAAGTCAGGTGGAGAGACTACAGCAGCATCCCCCAGCGAAGACAGTCAAAACTAGAAGGGGAAAAAAGTGACAAAGTGGGTGGGTAAAGTTCGGCTGCCAATACGCGTGATGGTATGGTTATGAGAAACAATGTTTCCACAGCCATAAGCATTTGCAAGCAAAGGTCACCCTATAAGAGAGAGAAAATCAATTTGATCCATCAATTTGATAAACAGATACATTTAATAACATCAATTTGACAAACAGATAATATGGCAACTTTATCAGTACCAGTATTAGCATAATATGTCACAGGAGGAAGGGCTGGATGAAAGAGGCTGCCCAACAGGTTGTATTGGAATTGTGTTTGTTTAGTTTTGATGAGTTATGTTTAGTTATGGTTGGCTGCCATAGTGCATGTGAATTTTAGTTAGGATAACAAGGGTGGCAGGATACACAACAGTGCACAACCGTCTGGCCACAGCCGCAACACACTCCGCATGCTGTACCCGGGATCCGTAAAGGCCCTCCTTCCCTGTTGTCTGTAGCCCAGTTTTATTGATATTGGGAACTTTATATGTGTTTAGTTGTGATGCATTAGGTTTAGTTATGTTGTTTAGTATGTACATGATGGATCTGATGGCTTGGGTCAAGTTTGTTAGTCAAGAGGTAGTGTTAGCTTTGGAGGTTGGACCTCCAGTAACATAGTTGGGCAGGGAGACCGCGTGAGAATGAACTCACAGCATCTCAGGGGGGTTGACATGATGTAGACATTGGCCTCTCAGAGGCCATACCTGGAGTCTCATGTCTGCACCCAGAGAAGATCCAGCAGAGAAGTGCTTCTGTATACCAGTGCTTCTGGCATGAATACATTCTGGATAAGTACACTCTGTTTTTTTATCAACTACTGCAGTCATAGCACATGAGACTAAGGCTGTGGAACAGCATATGTCAACAGAACAATCTCAGGGTAAGACGTAGTTGCAAGCAAGGTTAAACTTATAACTCTTGGAGAAATCAGGAACAAAATCAGGCACCGTGATATTCAGCCTTTCTACAAATAATTACAACAATCCACAACATTTTCATTATCTTGCTAATTCTGTCCAGCCACGTATACCCCTTGAAGTGGCATGGCAGTGTGTTTGTTTTCGAATGGTAAGGCTGCTGAAGTGGTTTAACTCAAAATCAACTCAAAACTGAGAACCCTACAGGGACCCTGAGGGGGAGAGAAATCCTTACCTGTTATATACACATACATTACATTAAAGAATAAACATCATAGTTTACATTGGAACACATTTTACAAGAGGGACTGTCCGTTGTTTTGAACACAACACTCTCGCTCTCTAATACATCTTCATTATTATACTTCATTTGGTGATTGTTCCATGGTAGGAAAAATAGTTTTGTATAAGACCTCAAAAACGGCAGCTAGACAGGGTCCTTGTTTAAATGTGTGTGTGTGTGTGTGTAACTCATCCTCACCACTGAGCTCTTAAAATAAACCAGAAGTTGGCCGTGGGCAAGAGAGTCTGTTAACACGCCGTCACAACAGCAGAGATTCGGAGCAGGAGGGGCTGGGGTCTGTAATGCAATATGTATTTTTCTCCTCGGAAAGAGACAGAACTCTCTGACTCCCACATGAACCATGTTCTACTAGTGCCTTCCAAACAGAGAAACAAATAGAAAGAGAGGAAGACAGAAACCAGTGCATGATCACAGCAAGTGGATCATCAAAGATTTTCTCTGACTAGGGAAGTAGACATGAACACATGATTTCAGCCTCTCAGATCACCCTCATGGTCACCACAGACAGCATCAGTAACTGGAACAGATCTGGCCCTTGGATGGCATGGCCAAATTGGTCACAGAATCAAATACTGTATGGATCAAAGCTCTCATTATAAGTCATTTATAACTCAATTCTAATGGCACATGGGTGAGATGGTTATGACAAAGCCAACAAGCCTAAAATGTTGCATCATCACTGAGCTGAAGTTTCAGATGGTGTTATTGTTACTCATCAGTTGCATATGCAGCGGACTCCCTCTACTGGACACTGATAGAACCAACATCAACCCTGAATCCACAGTTTTTTCACAATATAGGAGACTGTATACTTTTACTTGGCTTGACGTGGCTTTTTTTGTGTTTTGTTGTGTCCTGATAACAAAATAACAAATAAACAACAAGTTGACAAATCTCTTAATTAGCGAAAGTTGTTTTAATATAAAAATACTGTTATATCCAGACAAATGTAAAATACTGTGCAGAAATCATCATACAAACAGGTCACTTAGTTAGCCCAGTGAAGGCACTCTAGTTATCTATGGCTTTCTAGAAAATGTCTTCCCAAATCTCCACTCAGTTTGGCTATTGATGAGCTTTGGCTTATTTGCATCAAGGAAACATTCAGCAGCTTTTAAAATCAGGTCCAATAAATTTCACTTTCTTACAGGGCTAGTCCAGCAGACAGTCCAAGTAAACCCCAAACAGATACAAAAAAAAAAACAGGAACAATGTAAGACTCACCTTTCTCAAGGAACTGAAATCTGAAATAAGCCATGCAAGATTAGCTGATTTATAGCTAGGTACAACTTAAATCACATTCCCTAGATGTACCCAACATGGCAAAATGTAAAAAAAAAAATTCAGTACCATAAATACACAGTATTGTACCATCAAGGCTCTGAATACATTTGTATTTCATGAAACAGCAGGTCCTTTGGCTATAAAAGAAATAAACACACAAAGAGACACACACACACACACACACACACACACACACACACACACACACACACACACACACTGAGAAATGCACACACTCACAAATCTCACTCTGTCTCCCACAACCCCCCCCCCAACCACTCACACACATACATACACATACAAACCCACAATTGATGTACACATCCAAAAACAGGTATGGTACAGGTGAACTCCAGTGAATCCTTGGCATTAAGAGCAAGCAGCATCTCTTAGAGAGAGGTTTCCTTTGCCTCAGCCGGCAGAGGCTTGAAGGACAGAATTTCTGTGAATGTGTGACCTGCAAGGAGGAGAAGAGGGCCGTAAGAGAAGTGGAGGGAGAAAAGGTGGAGGGTTAGTAAAGATGAGAGGAGAGGAGGAGAGGAGGAGAGAACCAGAGGAGGAGAACAATGAATACATGTCAAAATAATGGAAAAAGGAAATGTACACTTGAAACTGAAACTAGCAGAAGTGCCACTACCCCCCCCCCTTCTCTATGCCCCTTCCTTTCTTTCTCTCTCTCTTTCTTTTTTTCTCCCTTGATCTCATCCTCTTTTCTATTCCATTGCTTTTCTTTCATCCATTCCCTTTCTCCAAATCTGCCTTTTCCGCCCCCCTCTGTCCGTCTCTATGCCCCCCTTACGTTTCCACTGCTCCAGGGTGAGGTCTGCGTGGTCCATCGAGTGGTCATATGGCTGGGCCTCAGTCTCCTCCTCTGGCTCCCTGAACTCGCTGAAGTACGGCAGCGTCAGAGCCTCGCTGGCCGCCACCCTGCAGTCCGGGTCCAGGAGCAGCATGTGGTCCAACACGCAGACCGCTGCAAGACAGAACCCAAGAGCATGGCTAGTGAGAGCCTGATGAAAAGCTAGTTTACAAATCCACCAGCCAAGTATTTCTTTTGTGGAGAATATACAGCATAGGAGCACTGCAGTGGGATCAATACATTCTTCTAGACTCTAAATGGACAAATAAATGCATGCCTATGACATGAGCTTACACAGACTGCTTTCTTTGTAATATGTTGTATCAATACATGTTTTTTATTCAAACATGATAGCTCATTGGAGTGGATTACATATAGACAGCTCAATATCCCTGTTCTCTGCAGACCTATACAGGCCACATCACAGAGATCATCCATTTTGTCCCTATTTCTAACATAAACAATATGCATAAACCCAATGAGGGAGGACATTGATTACAGCTGGTTAGACTAACCTGCAGTCATAGAAATTATAATTTAAGTAGTTTAGAAGATGTTTAGATGCAGAGCAGTTGCCTGTTAGGGCCCTTACCATGTTTGCTAGCTTTGGGTAACATCATTTGCAAATCTTTTTTCTTAAGCTTAGGTAGTCTTTCAATGTAGCTTTTGGCCTGTAACAGACAGAGACAGAGTTATTTTTTTTAAATGAAGAAGAGTTATTTCAGCTATTTGCACAGTTAGTTGAGAAATTTGTTCAGCTCATCATTTTACAGTGTGTTCCTATAAGACAAAACGACTCAGTGCACAGTAACATCTACAGTAAGAGACAAAGTAACAAAGGGTTTCAACTTGAGGTTGTCTGAAATTGAAATTGAATCAAACTAAACATATCTAACATTTTCACTTGCCCTCATACAAAAAAAAGAGTTAAAATGTGTACCCCACAGCAAAAATGATTAACAAACCAAAAAGTTGTCAGTGAAAGTTTGTGATGTCTAAGAGGGGTCATGAACCAAAAAAGGTTGGGAACCACTGGGATAAGAAAATGAGAGAGTGGGAGAGACTGACATCTTGAGACTGCAGTTTGTGGATGAAATCCTGCGTTGGAGTTCCAGTGATTTTCATTATCTCTGTCAGCTGATCCAAGTCTGATGCAATAGGTCAAAGGTCAACAATGATGAGCACCAAAATCATGTGACATAACAACAAAGACCAGACACAGGCAGAGGGGAAAACTTCATAAGCCCGGGTTACTCTGTAGTAACCTGTGATAAGAACAGTTTCCATAATGACAACTGTTTAAAAAGTACATCATTGCAGGATACGGTCAGTTCCTTTGAAGAGTGGTGCTCCCAAGAGCATCTCTGCCATGATGCAGCCCACGGACCAGATATCCACTAGACGGAGAGAGGAAGGGAGAGAAAGAGAGAGACAGGAGGCAGGAAGAGAATGAACATTGAGCAGAGTATGCTTCTGTACGCTTTTATCTGGTAATGATTGTGTGTGTAGTTGCTTACCTGTTTGTGTGTAGTGCATCCAGCTGAGAATGATCTCAGGTGCTCTGTACCAGCGTGTCACCACGTACCCGGTCATCTCACTGTCTGCCTGCCTTGCCAAACCAAAGTCCAGGATCTAAGGAGACACACACACACACACACACACACACACACACACACACACACACACACACACACACACACACACACACACACACACACACACACACACACACACACACACACACACACACACACACAAATTGATATGGTGATTTACAAGGTGATTTTGTACTTCTGGGAAATACACGCCCACTCATGACGTTTAGACATCAGTTCAAGTCAGGATATTTTGTTCTTTTTTTCCTTACATGTTTGCTTTTTTTATTTTAAATGACATCAACAAACAAAACACACATCTCTGCCTATAAATAAATTGGGTCTCATGTAGAAACCTTGTTTCTTCCTATGGCATGGAGACTTCTGTGAAGAAATCTGTTGAAGCCTGCACAGACTTCTGATACTATTGTTTGACACTAAACCTGCTGTAGGCCATACTTTTACGCAGTACTCAAACTAGCACATTGAATAGTTCACACTGAAAAAGATGCTCCTAGATTTCTAAATCAACAACTATTTTAATCAGGTGATCCGGGGAACATATTTTGCATTATTTTTTTCATCCTGTACTACACAGTAGAAAGAGGGGGTTGACTCCTATGGCAGCGGATTCTGATGGACATTTAAATTAAATGCTAATATTACTTCCAACATCAAGAGTTCAAGAGAAAAGTTCTGGTTGGTGATGCGTTTAACATGCGTTCTAATCTAATCCATACCATCTGTTTTCCACCCATAATCACATAGAATGATCTCCAGGATTTGTATTCATGTTTTCTGTTAATTAAGTGATTTTGCATAATCTCTGAATGTTCACCAATCCCATGTTATTTTAGAGTAATTGTTTACTAGTAGGCACAAGAGCACCATATACAAACTGCCTCTCAAGTGAAGTAAGCACAAGTGTAGTCAAGACAAGTTGACAACTTGTCTCTGCCTCACCTCCCATAGAGTGAAGAGGACACATTAAACAGCCCACCACCACACAATAAATCCCACCTTCAGCTATTCACACAAGCAGTGCGCATTTAGTTATATGGTACAGGGATGAGTTATAGCATAGAGGAAAACAATGTGTTCCCACGGAAGACACTTAGCCCTGGCCAGATACACACACACACACACACACACACACACACACACACACACACACACACACACACACACACACACACACACACACACACACACACACACACACACACACACACACACACACACACACACACACATTCCACTTTGTCATTGTTTGTTTAACAGAAGGTCTGCTGTGTAAAAGTGTGTATGTTTCAGACACAGACTGCGGAGTACTTTGTCAGACTCTGTGTGTGTGTGTGTACAGTACAGATCAGTCTAATAGGCTACAGCCATGAATGTTAGAAGAGTCTGCTGTAGGGCACTCACCTTTAATTCGCAGTCCTGGTTGATGGCTAGATTTCCTGGTTTGAGGTCCTGATGGAGAACAGGCAGATGTTCATACTTGCTGATCCGACCAGACCAAAAATAAGCTACATTAAGCTAAAATGATATTATTAAGATATGGGGGTCACTTACTCTGTGGATGATTCCAGCTGCATGGATGTACTGGAAGAAAGCAGAGAGACATGTCAGCCAGTGTGTGTGTGTGTGTGCATTTGAGTATATGTGAGTATGAGTACAGAGAGAAGGGTAGTGAGAGTGTCATGCACACCTTAAGTCCCCGGAGCATCTGGTAGACAAGGAACTGCACTTTCTCCTCTGAGAGTTTCTGCATTTTCATGAGTTTGCCCAAGTCAGTGCCCATATATGGCATCACCAAATAACTGTGAGGGGGAGAGAGAGAGAGAGAGAGAGAGAGAGAGATGTACAATGACAACATGTCATGTCATGTGTCTCTTTTAATAAACCCTAGTGTACTTATTCCCAAAGTACTCAGTTCAATGGCCACGACAGGAAAAAATAAGGGTAGCTTATGACTGAATTAGGATAATAATACTCATCATGAATTATTTACTTAGTAACAGCACTACTGACAAATTAACTTCTAGTTATCTGTGAGCTGGATGAGCTAGGCATCAGTAGGGTAAAAGCATTATAAGGATATGGGCCATATGTGTGCTGCACTCATAAAATGTCTTAGACATTATCAACAGTTTAGAATTTTGCAGTCTTTTTGAAATTGACATCCTGTCGTCTTCCTAATTATGACAGTTTAGAACAACATTCTACTATAATAACAGCAGTGTTTTTACCGTATTCTACATACAGTAGAAAAATTAGAGTCAACTCACAAGTCTTGGAATCTATCCAGCGAAAGGGACGCTGTGAAAACATCTAAGAGGCCAATGACCTGATTAGAAAGAAAGAAAGAAAGGAAAGATGATACGTGAAAGGTGAGAGGGGTTTACATCAATGTTAACCAATTATCTGTGATACTTTATCCTCAACAAAAATCATCTTCCTGCAGGACAGGAAAGGTAATATATTTCTTCAGTAATGCTCAGGGGGATCTCTGGTTAATCGATGTGTGGCCAAGAGCACATTGTTCAAAGTCAAAGAGACCCTTCAGAACTTCCTTTGAGTGTAGATGTCTTGTGGAGGTGCCCCTTACATTTCCATGCTTCATGTGTTTCAGCAGGCGCAGCTCACGGTACGCTCTCTTGGCAAAGAGCTCCGACTGGAATGGCCGGTGCAGCTTCTTGATGGCCACCTTAGATCCTGTTCGTCGGTCCACTGCTGAGCTGGAGTCAGGACAAACACTCTCTAACGTAAGCATTTTCAAACCAGAAACAACAGAAACAGTGCTTTCTATGCATGAGTACATTCCGTGGTCTATACATTTACCATGAAATTATTTGCATTAGAAATTCTAGTATAATTAAGTTCCTGAGTATATTCTTCACAGTCACTATTCTGATTCAGTGCATTCTGGGCTTTTGGTTTGGTTCTAATGAGCATGCCTAACCTATGAGGAGTGAGCAACGTATTTGCTAACACCAGAGCCAAAAATTCTACAATTTTACTAAAAAACTAATTACATCTCACTTTGAGATAGGCACTGCCTGTCGTGGAGCTCGTTGTGGGACATAGACAAACAAACAAGCTCATTGAATGTTTACAGAACTTTGAAAACTATAGAACACACATCATTCTATCAATCAGTTATGAAGTTTTTAGGTCTTTATAAAGAATCTGGGCTACTAGGTTTAAGAAATCCTATATTGATATTTATTGTCATAGTATAAACTGTATTATTTATATTTTTATAAATATATATAATAGCGTTAGTATAAAATGTTAAGCCAACGGGAAAACAAATGCTGGACAAACAGCCTAAAGAATCAATGTGAAAGGAAAATAATGTCATCAAAGCGAACTGGCATCTTGGGGGCTCATTTGCGTACGGACCTCGTTTTGTATACAATAGCAGCGGTAACGACCCCCCTCTTTGCGTCACTGCCAACCGCACCAATGCGGAAATCAAGTGCCTCAGACTCATTGTTTCAATTTCTACTAAAAAAAACATGCGTTCATGGTTACCCACAACTTAAATATTAAGTCGAATGTTTACATTTATCCTCCAATGGTTTTCTAGCCCGACTGGGAATGTTGTTACATGTCACAGAGCTGAACACCCGGTTGTGACACAGGAAACCATTTAGGAGAAGGTGCATGGAACCCATTATGGTCCAGTAATGTGGTGCTGAACCACACTACAACCTTACATCGAATAGATGTAGAGGTTATTAATTGCACATTAATTGTAGTCGCCGACTAAAACGGGGTAGGCTAGTCCGAGTGTTCGATTGTCTCTATTATGAATGAAGTCAAGCGGGACCTTGGCCATTGAGTGGATGGGGACAAAGCAGCCTTTTGTTAAAAGTCCCTGTTGCGCGGTATCCGTAGTTTTCGTATGTTAACCTACACTAACGGCGTTAACCGATTAAAATAATATATTGACCATAGTCTCTGTATAGGTGCCAGGGTGTGTCCACAAACAAACCATAGGTGAAGTCACAGATATGCACAGGAAACCTTGTGACTTTTAACCTTTTGCGAAGTGGACCTTAGGAATCCAATCTTACATAGTCTAACCTGGGCGACATGATAAGCAGCAGATATCTCTGGTGACATTGCTTTCGTTGTCGATTGCACAGTAGGCTACTCACCATACGGTTCCATAAGCTCCAGTTCCCACCTGTTTCAAGTCTCGATAACGCTCAGGTACTTCCCAAACTGTTTTGTTTACTTCTTGGCGATGAAAGCCCGCTCGGCTCCTAGTTGACATGACTTTAAAACTACGTGACAACACGTCGATGATATTTCAGAATTACTGTGAGCTATTTCTCTAGTTCTTTCTAAACACCCATGTCACCCTTTGCTCCTGGCTTACGCACTACGTGTGGCCGCTCCCTCAGGGCTGTTCAACCTCCCTCAGCGCCACTCCCATTGGTCTTAACGACACAGAGCCACGGCGATGGATTTTGGTTTACTGCATTCCAGAGTTCCTTCCATAGTAACGCCACAGCAGTTAATTGAATTGTCCTCGGGACTGTCTTGTTTCACATGTAAATAGAGTGGAAGCAAACTGGCCTTTATTTAACCCAACATGTTAACAAAGAGTGTTATCAGGGGGACGCTGCCCAGATGTTTTCAGGTATGTAATGATCCGTGCATGACTGTCAAGACTTGCAGGGGCTTGTATCCCATTATCCCATCCTATAGCCTATTCGAGTTATGAAGAAAATATTCACGTTTACATTTACAAAGCTCCCTGTCAGTAGCCTACACAATTTGATAAAATCGCTTTAATTCTACCTCAACATTTTTTGGGGAAGTGTTAAAAAACAACTATCTAATATGTGCAAAGACTTCATGTGTGACACAAATAAAATAAAAAAACAGAGTTAACAATGCAGCAACTAGTTGTTTACTCCAACAGACCCTTTGCAGTGCAAAGTTTAATTCTAACAATCTAATCTTAATGCAGGCCACCCAGGTTCATGGGAGACAAACCATAGGCCTGTTAACCACTGGCAGTCCCCCTATGCAAACCACTGAGTATATTTTGGGGCTGTGTGAATTTCTGACCTCAATCTTCTGCATGTAAAGGAAGTAAGCCTGTGTGTCTACACTGACTGAGTGTAGTTTAATTTTTGTCCCAAGCCTGAGTTTGACCACATTCTGTGTACCACACACACACACACACACACACACTGAAGTAATGAGCAAGTCAAGACCTAGCAGCTTATTTTCTAAAACAGCACAATTACTCCATCACACATTCCTAACATTACTAGCAGTGAAAGGCCTCTCACTGACAGTAAATGCTTAAAAGTGCAGCATTTCTGATGCATTTTATTCATAGGACACTAAGGCTAAGATGTCTCAGGGATACAGAATGTGAGGATTGATTGGGTTGGTAGGACCAGGCCCTAGTCCAGTTGGGTCCAAAACTACCTGCAGAATACCAAACAATGTGGGGTGATTTTAAAATTTCCTCCTAGACCTAGTGTTGATGAGGCAGCCTTACCCAAACGTTTGTTATTAACATCTCTCAATGGAAGACCTCCAGGAATAACATTTCTTCAATTTTGTTGTTTATTTATAAATGATGTACAAATAATCAAATGTTAACCACCTGGAACGAATAAAAAAGTGCCACAGGATACCACGATGACTTATCTACAGTACACAGCATTTACAAGATTAGGCAAGATGTGTTTTTGCGATCAGATTTATTGGGTAAGCTGTCGTGAAGGGGTAAACACACAATACATAGTGCACTGTTCATTATTAAAAGGATGCATGAGTTGCAAACATACACAGAAACAATTCCCTGCCATATTAGGTTTATATGTTGAATAACAAATGCAAATATAATGTACTTTCCCTCTTTAATAAAAAAAACAGGCTGGAATAACACACAATCCGCATCACTGTGTATGTTAAACCTCTCCCTTGTATTAAAAATCCAAAGTAAAGCCAAGCCCAAATATCTTTTTAGATCATTTTAACAATGACAGTTTCCTATACATTGTTTCATGTATTTGTCTAGCACTATGAATGCCAGCACTGCTGAAGGAACTATGCAAACTATATGGTATGGCTCTATATTTGTCCAGCAATTCTACCACAGTGAGGGAAATAGGATATTGTTAAACAGGATTAAGTTTGTGCGCTTAGAGGCATCAGCCTCTTTAATTATGTGCGTTGTGACATCAGGTAATGAAGAGTAAACACACACACACACACACACACACACACATTCACACATTCACACATTCACACGCACTCATCCGCACACGCACACAACTTTGGTACACATACACAAAGAGCTTTGGTACAAATTGAAGTGTTTGGTTCCTGGTCGTTCAGACTCACACCTGCCCCAGTAGGACTAGAGGAATGAGACTTCATGTAAAACCAGCTGGCAAGCGAGACAGAGAAGGGCAGAAAGAAGAGAGGTCATCACAGACAGCATCATCACCATCACCTAGCTTAGTGTAAACACAGTTTTCAGCTAGGCGTCAGCACATGATGATCATTCAGAAACCATTAACTGAATTTCATTCCAGGGTTAGATGCATGTTGCTGAAGACCTGTGATGTGATTACAAAACACTGCAATGTGGTATGAACTCTCTCTTTCTCTCTCTGTCTTTCTCTTCATTGGTTTGACTCAGTAGCTCCAGAACACAAATGCCTTCCTTGACCTTTGACCGAAATATGCAAGACCCCACAGAGAGAGAGACAAACAGATAGACGGGTAGATGACCCACAATGCAGCAGAGGAATAAAGAGCTACGAATCAATTACTCATGGGTAAAAGGAAAAGAAAATCTCTCTCTCTCTCTCACACACACACACACACACATACCCACACACAGACAGACTCTCTCTAAGTGGGTTGCAACAGAGGCCTTTGGTCAGGAAGGACTTATGAGGATCAGGTGACGCTGAGCTCACGGGCCCAAGCAGGGGGCTTGCCATCATAGGGGACCAGCACACGGGCCCCCACTGAGCTTGCTGCCCCTCCCTCTTCCTCTTCTTCACTTCCTTCTCCTTGCTCGTCCCTCTCTCCAGGCTCTGAGGCCCCTCCTCGGCCCACCCAACCTGGCTGCTCCAGACCTGGCACGGAACTGAAGGGCTGTTCTAGAACCTTCAGCACCCGCTGGACCTGAGGAGAAAGACAGGAGAAAGAGAGAAGGCAGGACAGAGGAGAGAGGCAGGGACAAAGACAGAGAGAGAGGGCAGGACAGAGGACACAGACAGGGACAAAGACAGAGAGAGAAAAGGTACATCAAAGAAGGTGAGAGAGATACAGGAGAGCAAAAGAATGCAGGAGAAATCAAGTTATTATACTATTTTTATGACGTGCCACAACTCGTGAAATGTCTTGTATGCCGAAATCGTTGCCAGCAGCCATGAGACAGGGACCCGTCCCTTACCTCTGAGAAGTCTCCACTCTCGGCTGCCTCTATTGCATTCTGGACGATGTAGTTCCTGAGCACCACTCGAGGGTTTGTGCTGTCCATCACGTGCACCCTCTCTTCATGCGCAGCCTGAGCGTCACTCACACCATCACACTCCCGCCTCAGTCGCTTCCTGAGGTCACACAACATTCCAAGGTGAGAGAGTGAGTCATGACGGATTTAGACACTCTTTGAAATACTTGATAAAACCATCTCTCAATATCTCGTATGCTATTAATAAAGGTGATATATTTTTTTTTAACCGTGTTTGGCAATTTAATCTTTTTCACTGTACCCATAATCAGCTGTATAACTGGTAGCGTGCTGACAGTGCTGTCTAATACTGCATGCTAACCAACAACAGTGCCACAAACAACAAATCGCAAAAAAGAAAAAATACATATACATCACAATGACCCTACCACAACGATGCTTCTGGTTAATGGGACATGACACTGTCTGAAGTTATGAACATCAGCCTTATTGGGAAACAATTGTGATAAATGTCATTTAAGTATTAAAATCTTGAAAGTCTCAAGGAACTAAAGGATCTGATTTTTAAATGAAATGTAGTTCAACCCCTCTATGGTTCTCAGGGACAGGGATATGAGATATGATTAACAAAAGGGTGGGGCAAGAGATTTGCAAAAGCTCAGCTTTCACTCCCCTTCTCTCTTCACTAAACCTCACTCTGTGTTCCCTCACAGCTGCCATTATTATTGTTTGGGAAGTTTGGTTTACTGGAAACAGAACGGTAACATTTAAGGCATTTTTGTGTGGTCTGAAGGGACATACACAGGACGAGTCTCTGTAGATTGTTAGATAAAATGGCTATTTACTCCACACTGCTTCTGTCACTGCTACTCTCTGAATCCCGATTGTCCTCTGGCCTGCACAGGCTCTTCCCTTTGACTTCCTCATCCGTTTCTGCTCACTTCTCCTTTCCCTTCCTTTCCTTTCTTCTACATTAGCCTATGGACTGCTGTTACCTCAGCAGAAAGCACTAACTTTAGAGCCACTGAAATGAGTATTAGTTGCTGTCTGGGTGAGAGAGCATAAACAAAAGAGAGAGAGGACAGTGTGTGTGTGTGTGTGTGTGTGTGTGTGTGTTTGTGCGCGTGCAAGTGTAACAGAAAAATACATTATTTGTCTGGTGCGGGTGCAATGCAATGTGAAGGGAGAAAAAAAGCCTGACAAAGTACTTGACTATCTGAGGCCCGGAGTAATATTAGGACTGGGGAAAGTAACCTTCTTTTCCTGTGGGCTCCACGTGCCACACCCATACTCCAGTCTGAGTGCTCTGATGCATACCTGTAGAGAGTGAGCCAGCTGGTCCAGTCCTCCAGCTGCTTCTCCCTCAGCTGGTCCTCACTGAGCTCCATGAGCTCCTTCAGGCGGCTCAGTCTCTCCAGCTGCTTGGTCAGGTTTCGGCCCTGGGACAACATCTGGAACAGCGCAGGGTTGTTCTGAGCCATGTTCAACAGCGTCATCAACTCACTGACAGAGAGAGACACAGATAGAAAGGGGGAGCAGAGACAGACAGAGAGAGAGAGAGAGAGAAAAGGGGGAGCAGAGACAGACAGAGAGAAAGAGAGAGAGAGAAAAGGGGGAGCAGAGACAGAGAGAGAGAGAAAAAGGGGAAGCAGAGACAGACAGAGAGAGAGAGAAAAAAGGGGGAGCAGAGACAGAAAGACAGAGAGAGAGAAAGAAAAGGGGGAGCAGAGACAGAAAGTGCAAAGGAAAAGGAAAGTCGAAGGAAACATGGCAATGAGAACAGCAAAGACATACTTCCAAAATCACCTTAAACATAAATAACGTCTTGGATAAATATAGCTGCATTGGTCTTACCAATCATCCAACAGCATGACCTTCTTTGAAAGGATCTGATATGTGTCCAAATGGACTGGTGATTGATGCAACATCAGAAACTGTAACAATGAAGAATAGTGGCACGCACGTGTGTGTGTGTGTGTGTGTGTGTGTGTGTGTGTACGTGGCGTACCGTGGGTCCATGGTGGGTCTGCTGCCATCCTTGAGCTCTGGAAGAGAGGCACACTGCTCCATAAGGAGGTGAACAGCTTGCTTCAGAGCCTCTGCCTCCTCCTCGCCCTCACTTGGCCAGCGCACCTGACTCAGGCAACGGAAAGAGTTGGTTAAGTCCGCACCTGAGGACAGAGATGGGAAGCCAATAAGATGAAGATGAGAGATGAGAGATGAAAGCAAATGGTACAGTATGTGAGAAATCTGAAAAAATACTGATGTGAGCAAAAATGCCATTTGCTATTTTTTTGTTTATTTTTATGTGTATGGCTGTCTGTTTCCCAGATATACAGTCATTGACAGAGAAATTACAAATGCTTTGGTATTAACATGCTTATTTATATTGTTTGCATGGGAACAACACAAAAAAGCAGAGAAAAAAGGCCAAATCTGACATGATTCCACACAAAACTCAAAAAATGGACTTGACAAAATGATTGGCCCCCTCAACTTACATTTTTTTGGTAGCACACCCTTTGGAAAAAATTACTGAAATCAATCGCATTCTGTAACCATGAATGAGTATCTTACACCTCTCTACTGGAATTTTGGACCACTTTTCTTTTGCCAACTGCTCCAGGTCTCTCACATTTGAAGGGTGCCTTCTCCCAACTGCTGTTTTGAGATCGTGCCACAGGTGTTCTATGGGATTTAGATCTGGACTCATTGCCACTTCAGAACTCTCCAGCGCTTTGTCTTTTCTGGGTGCTTTTTGAAGTGTGCTTTGGGTCATTGTCCTGCTGGAAGACCCATGACTTCTGACGGAGACCCAGCTTTCTGACACTGGGCCTTACATTGTGCCCCAAAATTATTTGATAGTCTTCAGATTTCATGATGCCATGCACACAGTCAAGGCATCCGGTGCCAGAAGCAGCAAAGCAACCCCAAAACATCTGTGAACTGTTTGACTGTAGGGACTGTAGAACATACATTTATGTTCATCTTGTTTAAGTAATGATGAGTTTAAATTAAAATTGCGCATGCGTATAGTCAGAATGAGTATGAATGACGAGAATGACCCACGTTGCCTGCCTGTAATGTCTTCACAAGTTCCAGAGTAAAGAAACTAATTATACGGAATCCTGAATTGTGTCACTCAACAGGGACCGGGTTCTTTTCTTTTCATTTCGTTTTCTGTAAACTGCTTTACCAAAAAGCTCTACTTTGGTCTCATCTGTCCACAGGACGTTCTCCCACAATGATTTTGGCTTCCCCAGGTAAGTTTTGGCAAACTCCAGTCTGGCTCTGTGTGTCAGCAGTGGGGTCCTCCTGGGTCTCCTACTATAGCGTCCCATTTCATTCAGATGGCGACGGATAGTGCAAGCTGACACTGTTGTACCCTGTGTCTGCAGGTCAGCTTGAATTTGTTTGGAAGTTGTTCTAGGTCCTTTATCCACCATTTGAACAATCCTTCGTTGCAATCTTTCATCAACTTTTCTCTTCCTTCCACGTCCAGGGAGGTTAGCGACAATGTCATGGGCTGTAAACTTCTTGATGACATTAATCACAGTGGACACAGGAACATTAAGATCTCTGGAGATGGACTTGTAGCCATGAGATTGTTCATGCTTTTCAACAATTTTGGTTCTCAAATCCTCAGACAATTCTTTGCTCTTCTTTCTTTTCTCCATGCTCAGTGTGGTATACACAGACACACAACACAAAGGTTGAGTCAACTTATCTCAATTTTAACTGGTTGCAAGTTTGATTTCTATATTGCCAGCACCTGTGACTTGCCACAGGTGAGTTTAAATAAAAATTAAAGGAGCATTACATGCTTAAAATACAATTATTTCTCACAATTTTGAAAAGGTGGCAATCATTTTGTCCAGTCCATTTTTATAGTTTTGTGTGGAATCATGTCAGATTTGGCTTTTCTTCAACGCAAACAATACAAATAAACATGTGAATACCAGATTTGCAACAATGTTCTGGGAGAAGTGGAGCATTATCTGACAGAAGGGCAGGGGTGCCAATATTTTTGTCCATGACTGTAGCTTGTATGCTTTGACATTACAAAACCACTACAATAAGCTTCTACTGAGAATTTAAGGGACACACATAATGACTCTACACCAGTGGTTCTTAACCTGGGTTCGATCGAACCCCAGGGGTTCGTTGAGTCACTCTCAGGGGTTCGGCAGGGGTCAGGACACACACATATAGCCCGGTTCACACTAGCAATGTCAGGCCGTTTTTGTCGGCCGTCAAAAAATTGGCTGCCAATAATTTGGCAACACACAACACGCCGTGTTAGATTACAAATATTTTGTTGCTTGTGCATTTCTGAACTTGTATCTGAAAGGCAACAGCAAAAGTCACATTAAATATATACCTATGTTTTGAAGAAATCATATTTTATTTTTCCAGTTACGAAGGGTTCGGTGAATGCACTGATGAAGCTTGCAGGGTTCAGTACCTCCAATACGGTTAAGAACCACTGCTCTACACTGTTAAACAGCTCCTACTTCCCATTCACTAAGTCTTTAAAACGCCCTCTCCATTTAAACTCTGTATATAGTGTGTCCCTACTCTTTCGCCTTACCTGTGTTGTGCATGGTCTGCATGAGCTGGGTGATGAGCATCTCGTCCTCCGGCTCCTCCTTGCGCAGCAGGCCCAGCTTACGCCTCATGTTGGCCATGTAGAAGGAGTTGTACTGGGGCAGGTACTCATCCATCACGGCCTCAGCTAGCTCCGGGGGCAGGTCAGGGGCCAGGGCCTCTGCCAGCTTAACCAGGTTCCAGCGGCAGATAGCCGGCTGGGCCTTATATGAGTAACGGCCAGAGTCATCCGATGCATTGCAGATAAAGTCTGGGTCAAATCTAGAGAGGGAGGGGAGAAAGGGAGAGAGAGAGAGAGAGAGAGAGAGAGAGAGAGAGAGGAAAGACAGAGGGCAAGGGAGGAGAGGGCAGGAGGGCGTAGGAGGAAAGAGGGGAAAATAAGAATTAAACATTGCAACTTCCTGTCAATGAATTAGAGGGGAGATGTCAATATTCAAAAACAAACAAACCAAAGAATTCAATATCCTTTTTCAGGAAACACGAAATCCATAAACAAATGGAAGATAAACACGAAAACATTAACAAATATATCTTGCATAACAAAATATCTATCCCACAATTCCGAACTCATTCTTACGTAATTGTAATACAAGTTCTACACATCATGCAGTGAAACACTAATTAAATGTGCATCATTACACACGGCAGAATTGTAATCAACAGACTATATTATATTGTTTATATAAGAATCACATATTATATTTGTAATGTTTTATGCCATATCATGCAGGCTGGAGTTAATGTCTCACCGGTCCATGAAGCCGAAGGGCCCGTAGTCCAGGGTGAGCCCCAGGATGCTCATGTTGTCTGTGTTGAGCACGCCGTGACAAAAGCCCACACACTGCCACTGTGCCACCATGCGTGCTGTCCGTGACACCACCTGACAACACACAAACACGCGCGCGCATATAGCAAGATACAGTCAACTGACTGAAAATTGAAATGCTCTGACAAAGATTTACATTTCATTAAATACAAAAATATACTCTAACTTCATGTGTGATGTTAAAATGTCCCATATGAAGAAGACAGTATATGTTTCATATACAAAAGAATACAGGGTATGGTAAACAGTTAACTAGATTACAAGGCCATGGTGTGACTAATTGTATCAAATACAAAAAGTTCAGGTTGACTGCTCCTATGTCATGGCTGACATCTTGACCTTCTGGCCAAACACTGGAAATCTAAGAGAGTTAATTTTGGCCACAAAAGGGACATCTGAATCAATGCTCCTAATTTTCGAGTCAGGAGACATTTTCTGACAGATAAATAATCCTCCATGACAGGTATCTCACCTCTCTGAAGAAGGCAGTGTTCCTCTCCACTGTATCTGGGTGGCTCTGCTGGATCTCGGGGTAGAAGGTCTCTATGATGTAATCCAGCATCTGGGTGCGAATCTCGTCAAGGCCAGAACTGGGGCCCTGTCTGCCAGTGGTCTCATCTTCCCGCTTAAAGATCTCAAAAGAGCCGAATCTGCACACACATGCAGTGACACAGGAACTACATGAAACACAGGTCCCTTTAAATATTGTGCTGCTGCTATTCCTTAAAGCTGATAGGTAAGATGGGGTGTAAAACAGAACAGAGAGAGAGAGAGAGAGGAGAGAGAGAGCGAGAGAGGGAGAAAAATAGTTTACACCAAGAGGAGACAAGCAGAGATGAATTTAGGCTACTGACCTAATGAGCGTGGGAGCAATGCGCAGCACCACGGAGCATCTCTCCATGCGTGGGTTTCCACTGTAAAACACGTCCCTTACCACCTTGGAGTCAGAGGTGACCACGGACCCCGCCCGAGTGGTCGGGATTCCCAAAGCAAACATTGCCTCACTGCAGAGGAACTCCCGGATGCTGGAGCGCAGGACCTTTCGCCCGTCTGCCTGTCTGCAGGACCATGAAGGTTTATGAACGTGTAATGCTCGGCCTCTCACATTAACATTTCAGACAATATAGTGATTTTCATGGAACCGTCCAGAAACAGCGGTTTATGATGTGATGAATAAATTTGTGTTTAATTTCAGATGAATACTCTCAGTCTCACAGAATAAAAACACGTTGTCCTCATTATAGATTAGGCTATGTGAAACACAGGTAAATGACACTACGAAAGAGGATTAAGGCAGTCAGATAATTAAGGTCCAATCTGTGCCAACCTAGTGCGTCAACAACAACCTGACCGTGTAAGTCTAACGACTTTTCATTAGTTACATAAAAATGAAACTTTGCCTATTACCTAGAGAAGGGCGTTAACCCCGCTCCTTTCACTTGGATTTCCCATCGGCCACAGGGGTTCTCCTTCAATAGTTCAGGGTCTAGGTCGGCCGGCGCCTTTACTTCGCCCAAGTAACAAGCTGCTCCGTCACCTAGCTGACCGGCAAAGTTACCAAACTGGTGTCCGCAGTAGCAGTGCGCAGCCGGCTCGGATCCGGGCATCACCTTCGAGCCGCTCAGATATGCAGGGCCGAGTGGATCTTTCAGAACTTCTTCATTTAGACCGAGTAATGCTAGCGCTCTGCCGGAGACAGCCACGAATTTAGGGTTGGTGAGCGGTGTCGGCTGGACACGCGAGAAGCAGGCTCCCTTGACCATTCTCACACCCGGCTCCTGAGAAGGATCCAAGGGAAGCTTTTTGAGCACAACATTGTCGAACTCCAAACTTTCAAGAGGCGACCGAGTCTTCGCCATGTCGTCCACCCGGACAAACGACACCGATCTCAACAATATAATTCCAGAACGAAACAAATAAGGTCGCGACAGACGTATTCGTATAGCAGCCATTCAACGATGGCCACCTGTCATTGCATAAGTACCACCCCGTGTTGTCTGCTATCATCAATGGGGCGTCTTCGTCAGGCTGTACGGTTTATTATGAGCCCGACTAGAAACTCGCACGGTACTAAAACGTTCCCATATGACTGTTGGAGTTTTGTTAGCGGGCATCATCTGCCTTACTTAAATAACAGTGTGATACAATGATTATGTTTCGAATTGTATATGCTACATTTAAAGCTCAATGTACATTCGGCTGACGTTAACAGTTCGACAAGTGCAGCTGTCATTTTTCATGTAAATAATAACGTGCATAGAATTTAGACACACTAAATGTAAATTACTTTAAGCCCATGTGATAACGAAATAAATTACTGAATGCTCATCAGTGGAAATATGCCACAATACATGGGTGTGCATCTATTGCGTGGGAGAAAAAAAAAAAGTCACAAAACATAAAAATGGCTCAAATTACAGCAGTGCTCTTTCTGTATGTAAGGTCAACTAAGTCTTAACCAGAGCTCATGATTAAAAAAAAAACAACAACAACACACTGTCATACATAATATCTTTTAATTTAAAACTTGTACATTTCCATACAGATTCAGGCCATCCAATTTGGCATGTTTATGATGACAAATCCAAAGAAAAAGGGACAGATACAGATTATTTTAAGGGGTTGGTTCTTCATGGATAAATACCACCACCCGTAATTTATTCAAGACATTATGCTAAAAGGGTATCCAAGATGGATAACCAGATTTTCCAAAACGCATAACACTGGAAAAGAAGCCAATGAGAACGCAACCAACAGCTTCATGAAGTAATGAGCCCTTGGCATATAAAATGGGTGTTTGTCCTCCAAAATGTCAAGACGTGTAGAGTTCAGTCCTTCAGCGCCATAACTGACGTGCAAAAATCAACAGCAGGTCACTTCTCTTCACGAGATACTGAGTGTTCAATGCGGATCTGTCATGCATTCTTAGAAACCACGGCTCAATATGCATAGTACTTGTCCATTAAGGGAGTTCAGCAGACATTGTGGAATAAAAAGTGCTTTTTTTTCCACCCCAAAAAGGGTTAAATTAAGATCTCTGACGAGTCAGGATAGTTGCTGGCAGTCAGTGAGCTCTCACAATACAGTTCCTAACAGAGTGTTTCAACCTGCAAAGAACAATATTGTTTAAATGCTTTAAAAACACAATCCCTTCAAAGACGTTCACTCATTTAGAACAAAAAAGGACATTTCACTCCATCCCAAATGCAAGGTCAAGTAATTCACAGGAGTCATGTTGCACTGATTCAACCCAATATTGCGCGCACATGCACGCACGCACACACACACACACACACACACACACACACACACACACACACACACACACACACACACACACACACACACACACACACACACACACACACACACACACACACACACACACACACACACACACACACACACACACACACACACAGACCAGAGCAAATTAAATGAACAAGCCAAGGCTAATACAGAGGCAATCTACAGGTTTAAAAGGCAGCAATGTATGTTGTATAAGGCTTTTTCCAAGTCACCAAACCCCACATCCAAGTCTATGGCCCATTACAGGATCTCTGGGTGTAGACATCCTCCCCAGATAGGAGCTCAATCAGGAATGAATTTGGCCCTGATAGTTCCACAGTTGGCTTGTACCATTTCCTGACCAACCGCACTTTAACCTGCAACTTTAAGATTCTACAGGTCATGTTACAACTCAAATAATCATAATCATACTCACTACATCTGTCAAGACAATTCATGCTTTCTAAATAATGTCTTATATTTTCAGAATTCCAAATTAATTGACCTAAATGTATTTTTATGGCATTGTGGCTCCAATCTCAAGACTGGGAGTTTAAATGGCTAAACTCTATTGCACCGACACAGAGGGTTTTTACATAATCTCTCCATAAAGATGGCCATGCAAACGTGAACACTGGATGTATTTTGAATTGGCATTAGTTCCATTCACACACCAGTTCAGAGCTCAGAACTAAAAGCTCGCTTTCCCTTCCAACTGAATGGTTGGTTTGCTTTGGGGGGGGGGGAAGTTGTCTAGGATGTAGTCTGTCCCTTCAGCTAAGTAAGTGTAACAGCCATGTGGGATAAATTGCCGGTAAAGGCCAGTGTTTGTCCTGGGGACGGCCTGTGTATATGCAGAATTCGCCCATCAATATGACCAAGCTGAAGTCACTCTTGACTGATCTTTCCCCGATAGAACCGGTCACCAGAAGTGGACCTGGTTCTGCTAGAGCACAGATCCAAGTCAAACTGGTTCCTAAGTCACCGCCACCAACCCGTTCATCCACCCGAAGAACAATCAACCTTGAGCAGTGAAGCATGAATAGAAGAGCCTATCACTTTGACAGTAGCATTTGACCAACCGGAATGGTCCGGAAGCACATTTTTATGAACCGTTGCTTTCTGCATGTAGTCACTCAGTCCTGACAGCAAAGTAAACTGAGTAACCGTGGGAAAATTGTAGGTGTACAACTTGTTCAGGTCCATCTGAAACACCACAGATATTTCACCCTCTATGCATAAACACATCTAATGACACTACAACCTGCCCAAAGGCTCAAAAGTCCAAGCAGTTGAATGCCTCACAGGTGTGTCTGAGACACCTCACAACCATTACATGATATAGGGCCAAAAGAAAAAAAGGCTGACACCATGTGTAGTGCAGCCAGAGCCCCTCCTTGTAATACATACTACTACACAAAGTTATACGTTTCAAACCTAAGGGTGCATAAAATAATCAACAGCAGGCACTTATCTGTTAATTCAACCAGGATCTACAGAAAGTGTTGCCTGACCATTACCATGCCGCTCTTCCTTAAGAAACAAGGGATTACAACTTTCCTTTACTCATAAGGGGAACACTATAAAGAAAATGATTTTTTCACCATCAGGTCTGCTGAATGGTTAGAATACTGACCAGATGAAGAAAAGCATTTACCTCCCTCACATAGCCTTCCCTCTATCCACCAAAATAAAAACAGTAAAAATGTATTCACATCAGAAAAAAATTAAGATAAAAAAGTAAAATAAAATCAACAAAAAGGACTTTGGTCATCTTCATGAAACATGGCCAGTATATAACTGTATAAGGGCAGAAATCGATTTCCATATTTGCAATGGGGTGAAATAATAACTACCAAATTAGTAGTTAACTAACTACTAACTACTTAACTAGCATTTTGGCAAAATTCTACAGGTTATGGGATGAACGCCAGTGGTCAAAGAATGGGGGGGATACTGCTGAATCCATGGTGACAATCACGACATGGCTGACATAAAAAAGACTGACATATCAGTCCAGCTAAACTAATGCTTTCCAGTTTGCAAGTAAGGTATAAGGTCTTTGTGCTACCCATCAGATGTATCCTAATGCATTTTCAATAAAAAAGCATTAACTGATACTCTTCTTGTTTTGAGAGAAAGAGACAGCACAGAATGAAAAGAAGAAGTAGTACTGTTCAGGTTCTTTGGCAGTACACGCCTGCATCTATGTACAGACATAGGACTGGATGAGGCTGGGGGTCAGGGTGGGGCCTGGGCCCACTGGTTCCCAGGGTTGTTGTGCCTCCCCCAGCTCATTTCCATTCTTTAAGGCTAATGGTGTCCGTGATAACGTCCTGTCCTGGTTGAGTGGGAGGGGCTTTTGTGTTGAGGGGTGGGGTCAGGCCGCAGGAGGCCGGATGTTCTCAAGCAGCGACTGGACAGCAGGCATGGAGAGGAGGGCGCGGCCAACACCCCCTCCCGCCCGGTAGCAGGCGTATCCCAGCATGCCGATCATCGCTCCCTTCAGTATGGTGCAGAACACCCAACCAAAACGGGATGGAGGTGCGACACTGAGGAGACGACAAAGGAGAAAGATGGGAATGATGCAGACATGATGAGATCAGTCTAATAGACAAACAATACTCACACGCACTTACCTCATGATTTCTTGAATGTTGAGCTCTTGGTCCCAGTTCTTCTCGATGCCGGGCACGTGGCCGATGCCCACTACACCAACCACCACTGCAGGCACTCCTGCAAGGCACACACACACACACACACACACACACACTCATATATATATATACACTTTAAAACACATGCATTAAAAAACAATAAACATATACACACACTTCAGACAAGACAAAAAAATAAAAACGCAAATGTAAAATGTAAAAATTACTTCAGACCTGTTCACACAAAACAAAAACAAAAAACGTACTGCACACCTTTAAAAATATATTCATTCATACATGCAGAACGATTCTAAACGTAAAGAAAACCATGCCATTACTGTTCATTGAGAAGTAATATGTTTTAAAAGCAATGAATTGATATGGTTTCTGTGCTCAAACTAACCCATGGTGCTAGTCATTACGTCTACTTACTAAGCTGCATCCAGCCTCTGACTGATCTCATTGGGACTTAAGTATATTACAGGGCACAGCAGTGGGACAATCGTAAATGTCAGAAGGAACAATTACAGGATAAACTGAATTTAAATGTCTACCAATTCAGCACCTAGTGAAGGCAGAGTTCAAAGTAGTGATGCCGATTCAAGCAGAACATTGCAATGATGAACAGGTCTCTTTTCAGGTCTCTTTTTAGATGACAAGCCAACCTTGTTTGTGGTAGAGTTCTCCACTACCACAGTTTTAACCCATTGTGCCATCGTTATTTGCAGAAGTGATGTCTAGCCGGTCACGTCACATATCAGGCCATACTCACTCTGATTGTTAGGGGGCGCCTCCACACAGCGAGCTGCCTGGTGGAGCGTGTGTGTAAGGTAGATGTCCCGCTCTGCTACAATGGTGCGGTGCAGAGCAGGGAACTCGCCAATCATCTCGGACATGGTCTGTTCCAGCAGGTCTTTCTGCTTGCACTTCTCAACATCCTCTTTACTTTGTACGCACACGCACAGGCACACGCACACACAAAAAAACCCAAAAGAGAACATTGAGAAAATATCAGAGGGAGCTGGTAAGAGGAAAACATAAAGACATAGAGAGAAGTCAAAAGATAATTATAGGCTAAATGAGCTAAAAATGATTTTGGACGATTTGGACCTCCTTCCGGGTTAGGCCCTGCCTACCTCTGGGTTGTATTCAAAAACAAATACAATTACAGCTAATTTTAATATCAAACAGATACAGATAATAGGTCCTCTGCACAACCCCGGTGTCTGTGCAATACCCTAGTGTTGACATGGCATGTGTGTGTACTAAAAGAATGTACAGACATATATGTATGTATTGTGTACCTTATAGGGTCAGACAGAAAGCAGAGACCCCAAGCCAGCCTGGCTTTCTGCCACAGACTAAGGGCAGCAATGGCACGCTTGAAAGTGACAGGAATGGGCCGGTCTCCCAAGTGGAACTTACAAAAGGGCACTTTACCTGCCTGTGGAACAGAGAGGGGAGAGGATCTATTTGTCAACATTTAACAATAAAACATTTAAAAAAACATGTCTGCGAAGTAAAAATGTACTTATAGCCTAAAACACTAGGTACTAAAACAGCAATGGTTGTAAACAAAAAAGTTGTCAAAAATAAGCTAACAAATCCTACAAAATAACACACTTACACACTGAATACTGTTTATATTGACTACACAGTTACTCTTCTTCCCCCTCGCCCCATAGAAGATAACAGCTGTATTTTTGCAATCCACCGAAAATAGAGGGAACCACATGGAGCCCACTCAGTAGGGGGCCCTGTCTCTTTTCAGACAGCTGAGAAAGAACATGATTTCATTTGCCTTTAGGGGTGTGCTTGGTACCCTAGCAGGGGACACGTCTGTGTGGGTATCAGAAATGTTGATGTGTCACGTGTGTGTATCTGCATCTATGTGCTACAATTATGTGTGTCTTAATTGGAGTGTGTGTAAGTGTGAGAGAGAGAGAGAGAGAGAGAGAGAGAGAGAGAGAGAGAGAGAGAGTGTGTGTGTGTGTGTGTGCGCACACGTGTGTGTACCTCTTTGAAAGCCTCTCTGAACTCTCCTCCGGGTGCCATGCCCAGCTGCTCAGTAATGTGAGCAGACACTTTCAGCAGCAAGATCTGCATCATGCCAGACATCACACCATTCTGACCACAGAGAGGTGTAAGGAGGGGACACAGACCAAAGGAGAGAAGAAGAAGAACGGAAGTAAATCACACACCAAGTAAAATGCCACGCAATTAATGATTCATTCATTCTTTCAACATGGGGCAGAAGCGTGTTGGTGTTTAGTGAGCTGGCTGTAGTTACAGCAACATATTGTGCATATTTAAGCTAATATGCTCACTATGTAACCTCTGATGCACCACATGCGCCCAGGACTGCTGACCTGCCTGTGGCTACCCTCCTTCCCTATTTAATGACCATACACATCATCCACTCTTCCTGGAGCACTCCATCTCATCCATGTTTTGCCCTGCTCATACTTCCAGTGTGCATGCAGTCTGTTGGAAGGCTCGCCGTCCCACCTGTGCTATGCCTCATAGTATTCTAACTGTGGCGGGCAGCTCTCCTGTTCGGTGGATTTCTCATATTTAGCCATGTGCGTCTCACCTGTTTAATGGCTTGCTGCACCTTCTCCAGGTTGATTTCTTTGGCCTCCTTCAGCAGTGTCCTCTCGTCCATCTTCAGCATAGACACGCGGTACTGACACAGTTCCACCACCACCACATCTGGTTGCACCGCACGGATCGTCTGCATCAGACACAGCGGGATGAGGATGAGTGGGGGAGGAGAGGGAGGGGGAGAGGGAGTAAGAAGAGGGAGAGGAGAAGCCAAATGGAAAGGAGAGAGCATGGAAAGTAAAAGTGGAGAGGAAAGAGAAAGCGCAAGAAAGGGAGAAAGGTCATTTCATCTAACTGTGGCAATATCATCACTATGCTTTAAAGAACATTAGCTCTTATTACCGTGGCAACATCATTCTTGCTACTGTCGCTGAAGTGGGCAGTGCCCACCAGGTAGACGATGCTGCCTTCGGGCGTGGACAGGCGGGTCACTGTTTCGGGAAGAACTGGGTTGACCTGCCGTCGCTGGGCCCGAACCTGCCACAGTACCTCTACTGCCTCAGAGTCCGCTAGAGAAAAAGAGAGGGAAAGGACATTTACATTTGCTGCTTTAAGCTTTTGGCTTGGTTGTTGCATTGTTAGAAATGTCTCTAGTTTTAAAGACTGTCATGAACAGGAGTGCAAAATGAGGGGAAAAGAGAATGGCAAAGGAGATGGCAGAGTGAAAAAGTGAGGTCAATGGATAAGTTAAATTAAGAGGGGGAGATGAGGAGTGAGAGGGAGAGAGAAAACAAGAACACTACATACAAACACAGAAGGCTCAAGCAAAAAAGGACACAGTGATTAAAGAAGGGGATTTCAAAAAAGCCCAAAACAACACATGCTGGTCTTTGGAAGCCTTGGTTTCACTCACCCATATCTCTAGCCAATCATGTGTCAGAGCAGGCTAAGTCAGACCAACATCACAATCCCCACCACACACACACACACACACACACACACACACTTCTCCCCAGGCTTCTCTCCACTCCCTCACACTGGCTAAGCCTTCTACTGTCTCTTTCCCTTGCTGTTCACTGAAGTGTATAACATCCCTCCTGTTCACTTCTGGGGTCTTGGAAAAATGTCCAGCCATAGTGGCCTATTTTAATTAGTGTCACTTTCTAAAAACATCACAAATGACTTTGCTCAAGCCTACACACCTCCTCCTCCAGCTGTGCTATATGTGTGCATGCATGTGCGCGAGTTGTGGCCGGGGTAGGGGGGGCATCTCGCATTCTTTAGTAAGCTTTTCCAAACATTCACACTACGCTCAAAATCCAGCACCTACTGCGGATTCAGAGTGGCAGGCAGGCATCCAGATTGTCTGTTTCTGCTGACCTGGGGGCTCATGCTCAAAACCTTGTGAAGAATTCATACTACAACATAGTGTACGCCACGCAAGACAGATGCGTAGGAAACAAAAAAAGAATGATTCCATCATTGTCTTTATACATCCCGATCAACGAGAAATTGAGTGCACACGCATGAGCACCACACTCAACTCTCTTTCCTCCCTCATTGCACAAATTTTAATACGCTAATGAATATAAATAGGCCTAGCCTACCCCCGTGTTTCCGATTGAGACAAAACAGCAAAACAGGCAAGAGAACATATTTCATTTGGTAATTTGTCAGCTGCTATTAATAACAAAAGAGAACGGTTAGTGTGGCAAGGGTGGCATTAGTCAGAGAGTCAGTGTGGTTTGTCAGAGAACCACACGAAATAGGCCCAATCTGGGAGTTGCCGAGGGCGTTTAGAAGCCACTTCTTTAACCGGGTAACCACGGTGTCTTGATGGGCAGTTGGGCACAAAAATTCTGAATTAATTGTGTCCCATCACACACCCTGTCACCTTAGGATAAAAGAATCATGAGTTGATCCAGGCCACCTTGCCACTATATTAGTCAGTCGCATTTCTACATCACAGATCATTTGCACGTTGATGGAATGAGAATGCTTTCGAGTAAAACATTTCAAATTCAACCTCCAGCGATGCATTTGTGTGTGTGCAGTCAATCACTCCAATTACACTGCATCTCTGGCTGCAACTTGCACTTCAATGTTAGCCTGGTCAACCACATCATATCAGAACTTCATACACCTGGCTGACATACGGATGAACCTGTCCTATCCTAACCGGTTCCTCTGGACTGCCCCTGTTGTCAAGAAGCCCAGTATGGTACGCACTTGAAAGGGAAAAGGCAAATGCATGACTCCTTGCAGCATCGCACTCTAAAGCTGGACACAATTCAGCACAAACTTCCAAGAGGACAGCTCTTGGAAATCTGAAGTGGTTGATAATCAAGTCATTGTCATCATGGAACAAAAAAATTTTAAATAATAAATCAGCACTGTCTCTGAAACATACGTACCATTATAATTCTGCCACTGGCAATATCCTGTACAAGGCTAAAGCTGCGATTTTTATTAGACTGTGTAATGCATAGCATAGCATTTACGCATGCTTACATGTCCATTTATTTGTCATTTGTATTATTTCCAATAAAGTCCATGTGTCAATACTGTGCAAATAATTGTGAAGGCATACAGACTCGTAAACTAGTAATGTTAGCAGTTCCGCTGTATATCCTCTAAGTGTCGCCAACTGATAAAACCCATTAGAAATGTGCATACGCCAAACATGAAGTAGGCGTGGAGGAACGCACACTCACGTTCACTTCACTCGACACATCCGACCATGAGCATGAAGGACGACGTACGCAATGTTTTTGTGCATACGCTACGCAACGCAATGTTTGTACACGAGGCCCCTGTTAACTAACGGAGAGTAAAATCATAGCTTCCAAACCACGGTAGGAAAACACTTAAACCTCCACACTCCCAGAGCCTTTAGCCATGAGTGGAGATCTGATGTGAAGCTCAGAATTCGCCACACCTTGAGGGATGACTCAGTGACCAACCACAGGAGTGAAAATAGTCACAAATCACAGCAATGTGATGATGACATGAACCAGCCTTAGGTTCATACAAGGGCTGTGTATTGGCAAGAATCTGGTGATAGGATACGAATCATGATACAGGGGTTATGATTCAATATATTGCAATAAACTGCGATACTGCGAGCAAGGCGCAAAACATAATATAGCACATTATACTCATTTGGTGGTCAGAGTTGAATGACTCTGATTACTCAACATAATGACATGACACAATGATTTTTACAAAACAGTTTAACCAGAGGTAGGGTATATGCATTAAGGCAGCAGTGTAGAATCTCAGGGTAGAAATTCTTCTATAGCTATTTTGCGGCATCTTCTCAGTAAATCTGTTGCCAGCAAAACAGAATACGTATATGCACATCTAGTTTTTCCAGAATCATTTTTGGTTTTCCTGACAGTTCCAGGTCTGGATATAAGGGCCGTTTTTATTTTACTTTGATCTGCACAAGACATTGTTATCTGTCCTACTGTTAAGTAAATCCCATTAAAAAAAGCTTAAACGACTCACATCTTAAGCAGCTCTCACTAAAATCCAGACACATTACATAATCACTCACAAACGGCACAGTCTGAGTGTGCACAGTACGTCTCTGCGCTATGGCTACAAAACAACAATCATATGTTTAAAAACGTCACTCAGTCAAAACCAATACTCACAGAGTTCTAGAGGAAATCTGGATTGGCTGGATTCATCCTCTGAAGGACCCATGGACTCATCCTATAGGAGGACAAGACAGAGATGAGAGCACATACCGGTGGTTGAGAAAGAAAGAAAGAAAGAAAGAAAGAGAGAGAGAGAGTTCTCTGTACATATAAAAAGTGTAACATCTGGGTGGGTTCCAGGTATGTCAGATGTCAACTTCCCATTTTACCTATTGTAGATAATACCTAAAAGGTACTTAAACTGATATAAAAGATACTATTAAGGCAGAGACTATGTGTTTTGTATAGATAGTTAGCTATTTTATTGAACCTGAAGGACATTTTGTCAGAGGTATAATTTAGGCATAGATGAGTCTGACTTGGCTAGACTATACAAATTGGTCAGACCTTCAATGTGAAAATCCAAAGTCCACCTCATGCGCGTCAGTGACAAAGCCAGACATCCATCTCTTTCAAACTCATATGACACACTGTTCCCTCGGTCAATTTACCTCGGAGGTAGAATTCTGGTCCATGGTCCAACCTCAGGGGCTCTTCTTAATCTTAAACTCTGATTCTAGTAATCCAGAACAAGAGAGATGCAACATTACAGACAGTAGTATTTCTAAATGTGCATTTGCATTGTCAGTCATCTTTCTATGTTAACTTATTCCAATCATGTTACAATTAGCTCTATCAAGAGTTGTCACATACATATGCCAAATCTGTGTCTACCACTCTTGCTGTATGCTAGCACCGGTTCTCTTTCGGTCACTTCGTGAGAACTATCTAGTTCCCCTATGTGTGAACTGTCTCACTCCGTTCCCACGGAGAATCGAGATTTCAAAGAAACCGGGCGTTTACTAATCAACACATCATTAAGATGTAACTGTCCAGTTAATGACAAATAACACTGCCTCCTGTCATACAGCGGGGGACCGCATAACCAAAGACAGCTAGCTCGGTGGCTAATTTAGCTGAATGTGGATGGTCATTGGACCACGTTTCCTTAAGAAGTGTGACAAATCCGGATGTCAAAACACTTGGAGTGTGAAGACGGCTTTATTTTACAAAACAGTTTACAAAAAACATCCAACCTATGTCTTCAAGAATAATTTCTTCACCCACTTTTTTCAAACAAGCTGAAAGTACCAGCTAGCATAGAAAGACTTTCCTTCATGTATCTGGCTAAATTGCTAGCAAGCGTCCAGGTCACCGAGCCAGCTGACGCAGGCTAACCAAGATTACTCACCTTAACGTTGCTAACAATCTGCTGAATACCTAGGTGAACAAATAACAGTAACCAATAACTTCAAAACACTATAAACAAAATTCCCCCAACCAAAAGATGAACATTACGAGTAAGCGCACCTTGCACTTTCATAACTAAATCCCTGCTCTACTGATTACCAATTAGATGTTAGCTGACATTAGCCCACAACCAGCTGGCTTGCAAACAACTTCTACTTCCAAGTTGAACAAAGTTGTGATATCTACGTATTACAAAGGAAGCACATTTATTGGTAAAATATTTCCTAAATACTAATAATTTGTAGTAAAACTCACACTACTTATCAGACTGTCAAATGCAAAACATACGATTAAAAAACAAACTTACGACAGCTAGTCTAAGCAGCTTGTCTCAACATGTCCTGTTCCAGCCACTACGGCTACACTAATGCATCGTGGTACCTGTAGTTTTGCAAGCAACACAAGGTGACGTATACTATTGCGTTCTAAAACCTACTAGTAAAAGTTACCCAACACAGATAATACAACCAATAACAACATAATCGTATAGATCCAACAGCTACATTTTATGATATAGACGTTTTCGCTACATTTTGTACAGTTAAGATTGCATGCTGCCCTCTGCTGAAATCACTGAACTTCACGAAAAATGTACCATCTATCAAGTCAGAGGTTCTTAGCAGTATCAATATCATTCTCCATTTGACAAAAACATGAATAATGTAAACATCCCGTTTGCAGTTTGCACTGACCAATGAAACTACTGATCGGAGATAAGCAGTTATATAGCCGACCGTGTTTTGCTTTAGCTGATCATAAAACAGTTAATTGATGTTAATGGAAGGCGCACATCCCTGGTACACCCCCAATATCTGGCCTGGCGGCAATAGCCCTGCAAAATTGATAGGACTTTCAGTAGCAAAACGGATAATGCAAGCACATCCATCCATACGGGCCACATTAGGTTTGTTTTCTTCGGTTACGTGTAACAGCACATCGTCTCATAATTCACCCACTTGAAGGCCAGTTCAGATCATATGGATTTGAAATTACAATACTTACAAAGGTGTGCAGTGAGTCACACTATGAAAATATCAGCATCCTTACAAATGGATAAAAGCAGCTTCACTGCACAAGAGGTTTAGAAAAGATTTAAGTTTTATTGAGGGGCAGGGAATGAGGGGATCTGATTTTGTTTAATAGAAAGCATTTTTATAGTGCCATTAAGAGGCTGAAAGAGACACGAGAGAAAGAGACAGAGAAAGCAGACCGAGGGAGAGACAAACGAGAGGAATCTGTACATTATAAAACCAACAACTGACAACCAAAGAACACATATTGCCCACGATTACTTTGAAAAGTCAACCTTTGTATTTCTACATGTTCAAGAGCGAGAGAAACTGCATCTCATCTGGAAAGTACATTCGCTGTAAAATGATGCTTAACCGTGGGCGTGCCCCTCACTGCATCAGTTATTGAGAGAGCAGGGCTCTCTACAGTCAAATTCGATGGATGAGGGTCGAGTTTGAGCAGAGTGAGGTATAGGTTTGGCTTCATTCAGTCTTGTTCTTCCAGCAGACAGGTTAGAAGGGGGGGGGGGGGGGTTGTTTTATTTAATCTGATAGCGTTGGAAGGGAAGTGGTGGGTACAAAAAGTATACGGTTAAAAAAATATAACAAAAGTGAAACTCTTTAAGATCATGTCCTGTGTCTCATCCTCCTCCTGTATATCAGCGACATGACTTCCATCCTTTTACATTCTCGTAACTTTTCAAAGGCATCTGATAGAGCTTATACTAAAAAAAATTAAAAATAAAAAGTTGCACTCAGTGATGGGGACAAACTTAAAAGTCTACCTGCCTAAATCTGGATTAGCATAGCGTGTAGTCCGGGGCAACAAATCAAAGGCATCCTACAGATTCAAAATGAATCAACAGCATCACCTAAAAACATGCTCGCTCAACTCCTAAGCTGCCAGACAGTTAGGTAACAGAAAATGACACAAACACACAAAAAGGCAATGGAGATTTGTTTCCATCTTTTTCTTCTTTTCTTTAAATGAATTATACTTCTCTTTCATCTTTTTTTTTTTTTTTTTTTAACTTTTTCTTGATTTGTCCATGTAGAGTCTGCCCTAAGGCCCTGCTATCTGGGCAGATGAGGTTTTCTTTCCTAGAATATAAATCAAGAAGTTTTTCTCTGCATTTCTTGTGTGCGCACAACTCCATATATACACACACACCCTTTAGGATGGTTCTAGAACGTGATGCCATGTGGAATTCTGTGCAGAGGCTGGTAGTGAGGTTTGGGTGGGCTTGGGGTAGGGCTGGGAAGGGGCTAGGATTAGGACGTTGTGCCAGGCGTAGTGTTGACGTTCTGAGTGGCCACCTGTGGTGCCACCTCAATGATCCGTGGCTTGTCAATGATGCGCGCTGTGCGGTTGCCCTTCTCCACAATACCAATGATCCACGCCTGGTGACCCTCGCCATACTTTGGGGACTTAATCTCGGCACAGAAGCGAGCTGCTTGTTCACGGGGGAGGCAGATCAGGAGGCCTCCTGCCAGACGTGATCAGCAAACGGATAAAAGAGAGGGAGCAAAGAGAAAGAGAGAGAAGGCTGTGAGTTAAATGGCTAACATATATACATTTGCACACCCACACACTTCAGAGTCACTTAGTGTTCATAGCTATTAACTTAATACCAGGGAAGCACTATACTATACATGGCAATGGCTGGTTTTGCTTCTCTGCCACGGTGGCTAACCTGAGGTCTCCGGGCAGGTGCCGTGCATGAGGCCGAACATGTTTCCGCAGGCTTTGCTGACAGCAGCCATCTTGGCGAGCACAGGTAGGTTGTGGATGACGAAGGACACCTCACTCCGCTGCTGCCGTGCCAGAGTCTGCGCGTGGCCAAGGATGCCAAAGCCAGTGATGTCAGTGGCAGCGTGGGCATTAAATGTGTGCATAAGTCCAGCCGCTGAATGGAAAACCAGAAACAAAATCACTCAGCTTCAGTGCCTGAAAAAATATTGACAGCGAGTTCTTAATCTCCAAATCTACAGACACAAACAAACACACACAGACCCATACACACACACACACAAATAAAATGACTCCACATTTTTCACTAGAGTGAGTGCAAAAACAACAGCCATTTCACACATTTGTGCAGGAACAGTGTACATTGTGTTGTGTGTGACTGTGTGTATAAATGAGAGGTGAGTTTGTGGTATCCTTAGCCTAGTATTTTTACAAACCTGTTCTGTTGAGTCGGGCCATGTTGACCATGGCTTCCTGGTAGGCCAGCTCCACGTCCTCCTGTGTCACCACCAGCTTGATCTTATTCCACTTCTCAGGCTGGAAGAGAACATAGCGGAAAACTACTTAGGCTAAGTAATACAAGTAATAGAAGTTGTAGTGCTGAGGCCACAAGATGACTGAAGACAGTGCAACCACACCCAAATCTACTGATGACTTAAAATCCTCTACGTTTAAGACACAATTATAAGTGCACAACCATTCTAGGGAACAGAGCTCATACTCTTTGAGCATGACTATGTACTAAACATCCTATAAAAAGAAAACATTTTAGGTAAAAACATGAAACCTGAACTTTTCACAAAACAGAGGCACTGTGAAACAATGCACTCTAAAAACTCTGACAAAAGCCTTCATATGATTTTCCATAATTAACTTTAACTCCTAGAAAAAAAGAGATGTTTTAATTTCCAGTCTTATATCAAGACAATACTGGTAAATTAAAGAAATTCTAGACTTACAATATCCAGCCACTGGTGAACAGCCACCGCTACCTGGGTCCCCAAAGGCTTGGTGAGAACCAGCACATCTCCAGGCACTGCATTATCTGGCCTGGAATGCACACACCCACACACACACCCACACACTTGTCAGTAAAGAAATATGAGATGGGGGAAGGAAAAAACTAAACTGAGGAGAGAGGGGGTTTATAAAAAGAGGTGGGTGAGTCGTACAAGAAAAAGAAGCTACTATGGAAACACCAACTTATCAAATACTACCAGCTTTGCCTGCTTTATCAAACCATAGTAAGATCTTAACTAATGGAGCAGACCTAAATTAACTTACGACGGTCATTATAGTAATAAATCAGGTGACTTTAAACCAGGTGTACCCAGAGTAAGAATGCATGGAGGACATACAGTGCTGAAGAACAAAGGAACAATTCTGACACAACCTAACCCGCATGAAGCACTGCCACAACTTCACTCCACTCCACTCACAAGAGCAGTAGCAAAATAATGTCTTACACTATCTTGTGCATTAAAACCAAATACTGACACGGAGACAGAGTAACAAAAAGAGAAAACATATCGAATAGAAGGCATGTGTGAATTCAAAAGTGTGAATGAGGCAACGACACCTAGCATGTGTATAACGGAGGGACAGGTATGAGAATGCAGACAGGACAGGTCCTCACATAATGAACTCGTTAGGCTGGCACACAGTGGTAGCCACACCGCCCAGGACGATCCAGGGGTTGAGGACCGTCTGCCCGCCAGTCACTGAGGTGCCCGCCTCTTCTGATGCATCCTTAAAGCCTTGGATGATCAGTGGCATCACCTTATCCCTCTCCTGCACACAGATAGCCCACATTTAATCACTTCATATGGTGCTTGCATTAGATTCTTTGTACTACAACCACAGAGTGACACCAATGTTTGCACACGTTCTGATAATTATAGACCAAAAGCACCAGACAGACGTAAACATAGTCAGGTGCACTAAAATGCTACATCCCCTTAGGCAATCCCCAAACCTTGTATGTCTCTCAGCAGACAAGCAAAACGCAATGTAAAATTTCTGCATTCCAGATATCCCGTGTTGAGTATTAAGTCTTGACCAATAAGAGAGTAAGCCTGCTGGTTGCATCCGCTCACTACTGAGTCACAATAAGTCATAATAAGGAAGTGAAGATCACCATGAAACTCACCATGTCTACTGAGAATGAATGATGGAGGGAGAGAGAAAGAGTGGGGTAAAAAAAAGAGAAAGGTTAAAGTGAGATGGAAGAAAGAGTAACCTGGCAAGCCTCACCTTGTCTGATAGTTTGTTGCTGATGCCCAGAAGCATCAGCATGTTGTCACATTCCGTCACGCCCATGGCATACAAATCGCTTAAAACATTGGCACACGCAATTCTCCCCTGTGATCCAGAAGCAAAAAAAAAAGACAAATTTAAAGATAAACACAACCAGTCCAAGTCAAGTCAAAATAAACATAAATGTGATGAAATCCACAAAAAAACACACTATCCAATCTATTCCCAAATGTATTGGTTTTAACAAAAAGACCTTGTGTAACTCTTTCTATGCACAGACACAAACACAAACTCCTACGGAAGCCTACCATCATGTAGGGGTCATCTACAATGGGGTAGATGTAATCTGTTGTCTGAACTAATGAAAGGCCACCATGTCTGAGAGGAATTACGCAGGTATCCATGCCGATGCCTTTGGGACAGACAGACGCAAAACTGGTTAAAAATGTACTTACATGAAACAGAAATTGCACAGAGATGGAGCTATGAAAGAGGAAAAGGAAAGTAAATACCTACCCAGTCTGGGCATAACTGCACCAAGAAATTGCTCATCTTCCTGGTAATGGTTTTCTTGTAAGGATTCTAGAAGTTTCTGGAGCACATCCTGTGGGACTTTGCAGCCAGTGCCTTTGAGTTCTGTGAATCGCGTTAGTCGAAAATTCTTGTCCAGTTCATAGCTCTCGGGGTTAAATGACTCCCGGACAGACATGTTTGGGATATTAACAGGAGCCAGCACGAGAGATGGGCCACTTCAGTCTACGAAGTCCTGCCAGAGAGAGAAAGAAGGATAAACCATCCATATTAGATTCTCAGACCATTGCTGGAACAAAATTCTGTGTGAATTTCCTACTGTATGGTTACTGACCATGACCATAAACCTTCATCCATCATTCTCAAGCCGTCCCACATCAACAGCTTGTTCACGAAAATGAATATTCAATATACAAATGTAGTCATGAGACACAGTGATGGCAGCTCGTTTCTGAACTTATATGATATTTTAAATGCAGAGCACACCTGTACAAAAACACAGGCACAACATGTTCCTCTGTTTTAACAGAAAATATACAACCAAACATGTAATATGTGGAAAAGAAGTTGCTATTCAGTTATCTAATAAGACACAACACAGAGGTCTGTACAAAAAGATTCGCAAATGGACCTCTTTCAGATCGTTGTTTGTTTACATTTGATATTTTCCTTAACGCTTGCCTAAACCTTTACTTTAACTGAGTGGTGGCTGGGTATGGGAGTTCTGCACCATAGCCAATAGGAATAGTGTGGTAGCCTAAGCGGGACTTTTCTGTGCTCTTAAGAGGTTAACTTTAGTGTAAAGTTTACAACAGCGGCATAATAGCAAAAAACATTTCATTACATGCATTTCAATCCGCAGATTATGTGAAGCCAGACAGCTTCTTTTTTATTTCGTATCCTGTTAACCTCTCCTGGAGTTGGGTTTATTGACATCATTGGCTACTACGGACGCATTTTGCAGCTGCAGGCTAGCCTACGATAACGATACAAAAGAGGGAGCTAGCGGACAGTTGTTTGAAGTAGCACGTTTTCGCACTCCAGTGGGCTTTGAATTGTATTTGCAAGTGCCACTCCCGAATGCATATCTTTTAACATGTGCGACAGCTTGCTATGCAAACCCCAAAGCGGAGTAAAAACAGTCTTTAATATCTCCAACACACTGAGTGAGCTGTTTATAAAAATGTCGGCGGCGGAAAAAATTAACCCCTTGAAGACCAGCGCCATGCGAGACGTGTTTCTACACACTTCCTAACAGTAAATAAGTCATAAATCATGCATTTTGCAAAACGATTAGGTAGTATTGTTGCAAAATAAATATGTTGACGAGCTCTCCTCGGGCTTTTACGACTGAGGCACAGTTATATTCATACCACATTTCCCCTTTAATTGCGCTCCTAGGTTTCTCCTTACCGGTTTCGATTCAGCGGCGCCTCCCGATACAAGAGCAGGGACAGTCCCACAATGCACTGCGACTTAAACGAGCGTCCCTAAGAACTGCCTGAATATAAATCGACTACACAGCAACTCGCATTCTACGACAGAAAAAAGTATTTTCTACCATCATTTGAAGATTATCTGAAGAATGAAAGAACGTTGTCCAAGTTATTAGACGTGGTTGAAGACAATTACTGCTTCTGACTCAAATAAATCCAGAAAAGGATAAGATCGCAATGGGTCCTTCTATGACGATCTGGCGCCTTTTCCTCCCCTTTAAAGCATAGCAGAAAAGTATGGCGAAATGGCCAGAAAAGTCAACAATAGGTGGCGCCTTTAATTTACCACTGTTGGCCATAGACACGCTCTCTTCAGAAGCACTGGGTTCTGAAATTACATTTCCCCCAAAAATGTTAGTTTCAATTTGAAATAAAAAAAGTTAATGTTACATTTTTTATTAGTGGATCTATACCCTGTCTATGATCATTTCCTATGCCTTTCTGCTAAAGTGGTTATTTATGTAGGCCTATAAATATTTAGGCCTATAGATTACACACACATTTTCAGTTTAATATTCTTCTTTGTCACAGTTAAAATCCAAATGAAGGCTTTTGCGTTTTAATATATGTAAAACTTTCTCTAGCCAAAGAAGGAAACAATAACATGAAGCTGTACACAGACAGTCATATCATTTTATTTTACCTTTAATCCAACATTAACATATTGCATTTTATCACTTTTTATTTAGACTCTAGAGCATGAAGTGCATTTACTTTTCTGGACAAATACTGTTGCCTACAAATACTGAAATCATTACAATTCTTACATGATGTAAGAGCTCAAAAATATTTCACAGAAAAAGCAGAGTGAAACCACAAAATACGTTTTGTGCACATTATTAGATTAGTTAGATTCAATTAATTCATTTAAAAGCGCTGTCCTTAATTATAATTCATTACTCTTTTACTTAAATTCAGCTCAATTCTCCTCACGTTCCTCTAGCTGTCCATCCAGTGTGTGCACTCAAAAAAACAAAACTCCAGTATTCGTGCACTGCCTGGCTCGGTAAATAGGAAAGAAACACATGTCTCGGACTGAGCCATACACAAAATACAGCCAATCAACAACAACGGGCACTCACACTCCAACATTGCTTGAGGAGAATGGAAACGAGGGTTGCATTTTTCAAATATCAACAACCTTCCACCAGGATCAAGGACCTTACCTTTAACAAACAGCCACGTTGTCACCACTGAGCATCTCACAAAAATCATTCTCATTGTGATGACGACATCAAGACATTTAATATTAGCTTGACTGGGTCAACATGTAGAAGCCAGTCTCTGAGAGAGAAGTTTGGCTGTTTTTTCATAGATACTGAAAACATCTTACAGGTTCGGTAACATCAGACACACCACAATTTTTTTTTCACTCAATATTGACCATTTTGTCACTATACAGTTTCTGAGGTTTAAAAAATAGGATGTTATTTCAAACATACTCTCAAACAAAATACACAGAGGTAGTGTTAAGAATGACAGATTAGATGGCACTCATCACAGTCAATTACCTTGGATTAGGTGTTTGGTATGGGTTTAACTAGGTATTTATGAGACAACTATGTTGGTGTCTGAATAACAACCGTGGTGTCTAGAATGGTCATTAAATGGCAACACTGGTCTGTGTGGTTATTTGGGCTCTTTGGTTCCTATAGGTCAAATTACAAGGCAATTGGACAGACATCGAGTCCAAAGATGGCATGTCTGATCAACCAAACAAATCACTTCTGTGTTAAAAGGATGACACTGCATCCTTAATGTGTTTCAGAGAAGAGGGAGAGGACCATGGACCATGAACCTGGTACGGTTCCTTAGACAAATGTAATGCCTTCTGCAGGAGTCTGAATGTGATATCCCCTGCACAGGCAAACTCCTTTGACCGAACTTGTGATTTTAGTCTGGAGCATTTATGACACCATTTCCATTGCAAAAACACTGTCTGGCTTTCCACAGTCACCACCTAAAACCAGATTGGCAAACTGTCACTTCATTATGCGAAAGTGGTATACATAGTACATGTTCATTATGCAGGAGTGGTATACATACATGTTCATGCAGGAGTGGTATACATACATGTTCATTCAGGAGTGGTATACATACGTACATGTTCGCATGTAGTCTATGCAGGTGGCCTCACTGACCTGTCTGTCCATGATGGTCATTCTTCTGTTGAGTAGAGACCTCAGGAGATTCTACTGACAAATATAGGATATGTTATTTAATAAACTAGATTCCAAAAGTGATTTTTTTTAAAATTATTTACATGTTTTCGTTCTCTAAAACTTCCTACAAACCAAATAGATACAAGTAATGTGTATTGAGGAAGAAATTCCTAAAATGCAGGGGAATTCTTGTGATATGCTGGTATGGATACTTGACAGTGACAATGAATGAAGACAATTAATATGTTTCTGATTGACCATCTTGAACACCTTTAGATTTTCAGATTATTCATGGGGGTTTCTTTTGTCATTCATCAACAAACCATTTGAATATTGTGAATGGTAAAGAACCATTTTGTTTCATTGTGAGATTAATTGACGTTATCCCTCATCATTTATACAGTTTCAAATATTGAAACTGTTTTAGGAATGTTTTACAGTGACAATTTAATTTGTTGAAGATATTACCTCTATAAAACACATATGCCCTGTACCCTCTCCTTTCTCTCCATTTCCCTCTCTAACACGAATGCATTGCAGCCTAATTGGTGGTTTTCTCATTTGCCGTTTCTGACAACAAACACACTAGAGCCCTGCTGATGCATATTAATACCCACCCTATTAATCTGACCAAAATCATTAAAATGCATGGCTTAGGACAATAGTGTCTGTCTGCTTTTCCTGACCGTGCAGTAGTTTTTTTCCTAATTATGCAAGCCTAGTTTATTGGTATGGCACAGTTCATCCATGAAGGTTATTCAGAAACCTTGTAAAGATCCAGTGTAAACTGCAGGAATGAAAATAAATTAATAGAGAATGACATTTAAAGCTGGAAAGCGATTTAAATGTGACAATAAAAGAGAAAGACACACAGGCAGGGAACAGCCCTGTCTAAAGCTAATTAGATGACATTTTGAGTGTGCGTGTTTGTGTGTGTGTGTGTGTGAAACAAGTGCAATGAGACAGAGCCGTGTGTGTGTGTGGGCGAGGGGGGGGGGGGGTGTTGGTGGATAGGTGTGTAGGGGTGTATTGTATGCCTTTATGTGATAGTCACCTGTGGTGTGAGAAGGTGGCCTGTTGCGGGTCTCCTCAGCATCTGCAGCTGTCTCTGCTGAATTTATCCAGAAGAGAAGAATGCATATTTATGATTCAGCATAAAAACAGGTGCTCATATGCATTCATCGAGCTGTACTTCGATAAAGTTAGCTAAATGATGGGACAAAGGGTCTAGACCTTTCTCCACTGGTATTCTTACCAATCAAAGCAGTACGATTCTTCATGGGGCGGGACGTTTCTTTCCATTGTACAGAATTTCACATCACTTAGCAACAAGATAGAACTTTGTTTAAACTAAAATAATTATTATGGTCTGAGCATTGCGTTATTCTTTACTGCTGCCACTTTGAGTGTGATCCCAGCCTTAAGCCACCAGTTGTGTATGTTGTTTAATTAATATTTTCCAGCTGTGTTGATGATATATATATATTGTATAAGCATATGCAGCGACGTAAACACACTGAGGTGCACACACACACACACACACACACACCTCTTTTTAATCTCCTTCGAGCCAGTTTGATCTGGTCCTGTAGGATCTGGACCCAGTCCCTGGCTCCTGGAAGCTTCTCAATTCTGTTTGCTGTGCAGTACTTCTCTGTGAAAACTACACACACACACGCACATGTACATATTGCACAGCCAAAAAATATTTCTAATGTCTATCATTCCTTTAAAGTGATCTTTTCCTCCTGTTTTCTCCCATCAGATACCCACCTTTGATGGCACCTACTATGTTCTGATCGAGCCCCTTTCTGTGGTCATTCAGGCCCCTCTTTCTCTTCCCATTGGGTAAGGAGTTGGCCAGAGTAGTGTCGTCGAAGAAGGCGCACACCAGCTTCCTGAAGAGCAGGCTCCCAGAGCGAGTGTAGTTGACCAGGATGGAGTCCAGCTGGGACTTGGGAATGAAGACATCATAGTCGTCTGCCAGCTGAACCTCGGGCTAAAAGAGCGACACAGAGCCATATGGACAGGGACAGGGATATTTACACAAGTGAGCACACAGTAAGAAACACAGACATATGGATAAAGGGATATTAAAACATGGGTATTCACACACACACACACACACACACACACACACACACACACACAAACACACAGAAGCTGAAACACAGATTGACCTTCTCAAGGTCTCAACCGTTTTCAGGAGGAATAAAATATGACAAAAACAGGACCATCACCTATATGTGCCTTGAGACAATGGTCATGGTTAAAGCCGTGATATAAATAAATTAAATTGAACTGGAAATGTCAAGTAATGCAATGTGACAGTCATGAAATGTCCATACAGTACCCATAGATTTAAAATGTAAGCTGCTTGATGAACTCCAGAGATCCTTCACAAAATAAGAGGCTGATAATAAGGCTGAAAATGTTGATTATGGCCCACCATAAAATACATGCAGACATATATACACAATAATGAAGATTATGAGAGATCATTCTGAGCACACAGTCGTGATGCCGCTCAGGCCTGCTGTACCTCAGCTGAATTTGGCCCTGTGATTGGACTGTAGTGTGAAATGGGTGGGGTCACAGAGGTGGAGGCAGGGCTAGAAAGAGCAGGAGCCAATGGGGCTGAAACAGTCCTCTCTCTGTGTTCGGATGAGTGAGGCAGAGGGCTTGTAGGGGGTTGTGATGAGGGTGCAGCTCCGTTCACGGGTTTGGTTAGCGGTGCCACCCTGTGCACTGGCCTCCTCTTGCGGGCTCTCTTCCTGGTTACAGGGCAACGGGCAGAGCAAGTGTTGCTCAGGGCAACCTGCTTCTCCTGAGTTCCTATAAATCAGAGGGAGAATTATAGCTGTCATTCATCTAGAAATGTTAAAAGCTCAGTAAAAGTGACTAAAAGAGACATTACAGGTATAAACAGTTATATACAGGCGTAAACCGGGCCTTAGTTGCCTGATCACTTGACCTGTCTTTATGTCCCATGTCGTCAGAAGAAAAAAATATTAAACAAAGCATATCAAATCTGTGTAAAATATGTCTGTAATGCAGTATATACTGTGTGTGTGACAGATGCAAGTCGAAATGTATGTGTTTGTGTATGTATGAATGTATGTGTGCCAGTGTGTGTGTGTGTGCGTGCGTGTGTGTGTGTGTGTGTGTGTGTGTGTGTGTGTGTGTGTGTGTGTGTGTGTGTGTGCGGGCGATTAGGTGACCTTTTTGTGTCTGCATCATTTTCCTCATGGAGCGGAGTTCAAGCAGGATGGCCTGCAGAGTGGTCTTGCAGTTACACATGCAGCAGCTGGACTTTGTCGTCGTGACTACATAAGGTTGAGGGAGTGCCATGTCTGTACAAGGTGAGAGACACATGAAAGCACATAATTTCATACAACGAGTATGACATACCATGATCATCATGCAATGGTGGGCAATAGCTTCTGCCCAGCCCCCTCCTTTGTCTCTGTCTATGTGTTGTGTGTTTGTGTTTGTGTGTGTGTGTGTGTGTGTGTGTGTGTGTGTGTGTGTGTGTGTGTGTGTGTGTGTGTGTGTGTGTGTGTGTTAGAGACAGTGTGTGCACTGTGTCCACTGTTTGTTTTAAACGTTCCCATGAGAGACAACTGACAATTGTCAATCTCTGTTTGTGTGTGTGTGTGTGTGTGTGTGTGTCAGACAAGGAGAGAGAGTGTAAGAGAGGGAGAGCATGCATGTTGTGTGTGTGTGTGTGTGTGTGAGAGAGAGAGAGAGAGAGAGAGAGAGAGAGAGAGAGCATGCATGTGTGTGTAGATATAAACAGAAGCATCACCAGACATATCTCAGTCTTTGTGTGTGTGAGAGAGAGATAATACTAGAAAATATGTTTTTCTGAGTGTTCTTCTCTCTGACTGTGTGCTTTTCTGTGTGTATCTGTGTTCCTATGTAGATTTAAAACATGTGCGACAACAGACATCTCTCTGTGTGTTTGTATGTGTGTGTGTTAGTGGGTAAGCTGTCTGGTGTCACAGCCTCCAGACACCTCTGAGTGTGAGACTGTGTCTGTCAGGAACTGTCTAGACATTCTCCTATTCATTCAACTAAGCTATAGCCTTTCTTTAACTCTCTCTCTGTTTCTCTCTCTCTCTCCCCCCCCCCCCCCCCCCCCACACACACACACAAACATTCACCCAGCATCTGAGGTCATGTCAAAGGGATTGTGTTGCTTCCTCTATCTCATTACTGAAGTCAAGCCACCAGCCTCTCTGATTATATAGCTCTGTTGGTAATAGCTGTGACTGTAACAAGCACCCATAGATACATAAACTACACACACAAACATGCATGCACACACATACAGACACACACACACACACACACACCTAATCAACATCCAAGGAGAATAGCCCAAATAGAAAACACAGTGCTCTTGCAGCAGATCCTGGTTACTTAGCAACACCTCATACACATGCGGCAGTATCACTATAAAAGCTACGTCTAATAATCACAATATTACCACTTCTCTCTGACACTCATAAACAAGGACAGCATTGCGTTCTACATGCCCATGCTTAATGCAGGTGTGCTGTTGGCCACACAATCCTACCATTGGAGTTACTCAGATCTTTGGTCCGGTTGAGCACCTTCTGGGTTTTGGACCGAGTGCTGTATTGGCCAGAAGTGGGGTGGTTGCTGGGTTGGGGACTGCAGGTCCAGGAACTGTGCTGGGGTACCTCAGGCTCTAGATCAGCTGTTGAGGCCCAGCTCAGAAGCTCATCTTGGGGTTCCTGTTTCAAGTTTTCCCCTTCTCTCCCCACCCGTTGATATACCCGGCCTGCTTTGTCATTTAGCACGCGCATCATACCAGTGATCTGTCTTTTTATTTCCTTTCCTTCATCCTCAAGCCAGGCTGATGAATAGATAGAGAGGAGAGAACTTTGAGAATGATACTGTAGGATACAAACATGTATGTGTGTGCAAGAGCAAAAGAGCAAGAAATACCAAGACAATGAGAATCTACATTTACATTTTACACTTTACACATCTTTACACTTTTAAAAAGTGCTGGAGTAATGAGTGAAATATACATGTATGTGCTAGGTTGGTATTTTAAAGCCATGGATGCCTTACCTTCAGGCACACCTTCTTTTGATTCCCCATTTACAGCGCTATTGACATCACTGTCAAAGCACTCAGATTCAAATTCTGTGGAAGTCAAAGTGCCAAAGAATGTAGGACAAACAGAATGTTGCCAGATTAGTTTGATATTCAACTTTACTGGAATCATGATGTCTTATCAGACAACATCCTGGATGGGAATGGGAGGGGGGGGGGCATGATGTGCTCAACACCCCTCCCCCCTTACCACCTGTAGGTACCAGTAGAAACAAGTATCCAGACTATCGATTTTATACCTAGGACGTATATCTACCAGTGGAAAAAAATCGAAACTGTTGTCAGAATATGCTAACGTGTTTATATGTAAATGCAAGCTTTTATGAATAATGAATGGGCAGTTAAATGGAGGTCAGGCTAAATCAGATGCATTAATATGCCAAATAATAGCACAGAGAAGCTAGAGAGACATCTTATCAGACAATTCTCAGTAGTAAACAATCTGCGTTTTTTTATTTTGCTTATTCTTATGCTCCTCGGAGACATATCAAAATTATCCAGACATTGCAGGTGCATTCCTGAAGACTGACGTATTCCTCGCTGCCCTATTGTCTACAGACGGCAGCGTCTGCTTTCTGACACCGCCGTCCGTGCTGTATTTTAGAGCAGACGCGTGTCGTCTGCTTTCACGGCTTCTTACTTACCTTGATCATTTATCAGTTTAAAGCTCTGAGATTTTCTGCTCCTCCTTCTCTCTGCGAACTCCATTCTTCTCTCAAATTAACGGCGTAAAAGGTGTGTCAGATGATGCCAAGATCTAGCAACGTTTTCGAATCCTCAGCAGGACGAGGGTCCGTCTCTTTAATCAGCCAAAACTCCGCTTCATTACGCTATTTACGTTATTCCATTTCCTTCGGACAACTCTTCCTCTGTCGCAAACGTAAGACTTCTGGATTCACTTTTCGGGGATTTAACAGAACTAACGGTTGCTGTCCTACAGTTTGTGTCCTTTTGGGAGATGGTCGTTTGTGATGTAAATAAATAAACGATTAATACTTAAAAAATCGTCACATCTATTCCTTTGCGCCACCTGATGGTAGCTGAATATTTTCGGAACAAAATATGAGCATCCAGATTAGGACTGAGTGTGACTCACTGTGACGGACTGTCACAGCTAGTTATCAAAAGAAAGTTGTTTTTGCGTCGTCAGACTCACTGACACTAGTTCGACTTCGAAAAGTATGTTATCAACTGAGACGTGTACCACGTCCGACGTAAAAAAAAAAAAAAGAACTGCTTTGGCAGAAGGCATCCTCTGAAACGTCTGTAGGCTTATTATACATTTTCTTTGGTCCAATGTTCTTGTTTGTGCTTAACTGGCGTCCTACTTTGTCTTTTTACTTATTTGTCATCTTTGGCACAGCAAAGTTTCAGCTATAATAAAACTGCATCTATTTGTCCACGTTTAGGATTGGAGTTAAATCATTATGGATCAGTGCAATGGAAGGATACATTAGGCCTGTAACCGGTATTAGATGGAGCAAAATATTACATGAAGCTGCTTTAAACTCAACTATTCTTACAGGCAGAGCATCCTAGATGTAGGTCTCCCTCTGCTGCTGGTCTCCCTCACAAGCAACTTTGGCTGTGACTGTGCATATATGTGGCAGCCTGGCGGGATTGAAGAGCAGCTCTGGGACCTGAGTTTGGATGTCTGAGCTGTGAGTTAATAAACCTCCCTTGGGTCTGAGAGTAAGAAAGTATTATCTGCTTCAAGTTCTCACGTCACTAAATGAAAGAAGAAATCATTGAAATGATCTAAATACATGGAGAAGCTTGTTATTTTAGACTGTATTCACCATATTGGATCCTCTGTCGACTGTTTTTGGAAGTACTTAATTTACAGATCCATTTTATTTCCATTTGCAAAGAGTGGAAATTCTTTGGAAAGACGTCTGCCTTTAAGCAGACATTTAAGACCAATAACTGATTAAAACAAAACTAATGTTGCTCTTATATCAAACCTCCGCAAAGGATTCAATTCTGAAGCAAAAATGAATTCAGTGTCATAACACAAGAGCCCCATTTTACAGTTCAAATAGGAAGCAAATACTTAGTGACAAATAGATTTAGGGGTTTTAGCAGATTAAACTAAAAACAGAATTCCCTGTTTGTTTGGCTTTGCCAGTGCCAACATGTGCTGGTTCCTGCTTTTAATGCATAGTTGGTAGCTTAGTTAGCTGCAGCAGGAACACTCCTTGACAAAATGCACACATAGATGGAACAAATATATGACTAAATTAAACTTAACTGACTGACAAACAGGGCTCCAGTTGAGGGGGGATTATAATTATACCATGACTTTTTACATTAATTATAAGAATGCAAGAGGCAGACCAGCCCCTTTGATTTTTTTTAAACAAATCGACCACTGCCTATAAAACTTCCCCTTACTTCCATTCTACTGACCCAGGAAGGCCTCCTTGTACTTCTGAAACTTCATAACTTGCTCTCTAAGCGCTAAAAAGCTGCTTAGTTGTAACATAGCCAAAGAAAAGAGAGAATTGCTTGGGTTTAGTCAAACCCAAATATAAAATAATAATATAAATGATCATTCAAAGTTATGAATATAAATAATCATACCTATAAAGACATATTTTTCAATTTATGTGATGGTAGTTCAGAGAATTATTTGACTTATTTTTTTTCTCTTTCAGGTGTCATCATTTGCCTTCACTACAATTCACAAGCTACTTCTGCACAACTGGCTCTTCAGTGAGCCCACCGACTGCAATAGAAATATATAGGGCTAACATTTAGCTATACATATCATCCTGAGCAACCTGAATGACTGAGTGTGCATCAGGAGAATGATGATAAAGCTGCAAGATAGTGTCACTATCAAACCTTTTGTTAGTTAGACTGTAATTAATGTTTCATTAGTGATTATCAATTGATTGATTTTTTATTATCAATTTGCTATTTCTGATGTCTGCCATAATCAATTGTCATTATTTTGTTCTTCAGATGTTTTTTCCACAGAAACCCCAGTAAACAGAAAGCAAGGGGGGGGGCAAAAATGTTTGGAAGTTTGGAAACAGACTGGTATGTGACGAATCTATGCTCTGCCTCCCTGTATGCCAGGAAATGCAGTAGATAGGGAAAAAACAGGACCATGAGATCGGGTGCCAGTCCAAAATTGCATTTGCACTTGATGTCAGTATGAGGATAGCGGTCCTCCAACAGTAATAGGAAATACTTGTCTGGCAAGGCAGTAGCGGTTACCAGTAAATGCCTTTTACTGTGTGGACGTTGGGCAGGGGGTGGTAGATCAGAAGAGGTTTACGCAAGCATAGACCTTTGAACACGAGTGAGAAACCTCATCAGTGTGCTGTCGTGAGCAACTGGTTTTCTCTAGAATCCACTCTGATGACCATCCTCACCCCAATGTAAGATGGGAAGGGCAACAGAATATTGAGTTATCTATCAGCCTAATGTCTGGGAGAGATCCTTTTCCCGCTCTTTGTGCTCAAGTTTAAGAAGTTAAGGCTCAAGTATGCTTCTGCGGACTCTCCTGTGCAACTGGATGTTTCAGGTTCACAACGTCATTTTTAGCGTAGAGAAAAAAGGTTATGGAGCCCATCATACAGTGTTCATTCCTGCTGCTTCACTTACCTGGCTGCTGAACTTATGGGAGCTGGTTCTGTGGCTCAAGACACTCCAGGTTTATGACTTTGACATCTGCCACCGAGCTTGCCGCCTGCACAGCAAGGCCGATGCCCTGTCCTGGCAGCCATGTGAAGAAGAGCAGTGACGGCGCAGTAGCCTCCTGTCTTCAGCAACAGTGATTGATCCCCAGTCTTCTGCTGCGGTGAGCAGCAACCCTCTGTGCCTTCCCTGCAAGCCTTTAGTGTGCCCCTGGGGCGCTCCCAGCGACAGGGTTAACTCCCCGTTCTACACATGGAACAATGATACTACATCATATGACAAGCACAGAGCCATGTAGAGGCTCTCTATCTACATGGCTCTGTGCTTGGCATATGATGTATTCCCAGTGTTCCGTGCATAGAATCTTATGTCTAATAATTCGATTTTAGTGTTGTAATGACCTAGTGTGATTTCCCTGGTTTTTGTTTACCCTGATCCTGTAAAATGTACATAAGCCCGCTCCATTTACCATTCTGTATCAGTGTTTGAATCCTTGTGCCTTGTGTGAATAAACCTGATACACCTGTGTGTACCTGTAAAGATGCACCTGACTCTGTGAGATTGCTACGATATATTTGCCTGTTCTATTCATCATGAGCAATAAAATATATAAATTGCTTTGAACTACAATTGTTGAAAATTACTGTTGTGTGGTCTGTTTTGACATGGCTGCTTAGGTTGGGAACAGTTGCAAGAACTTGTTACTACCTTCCCCATCCTATCAGCCATGACAAAACATCATGTGCTAGTCAGACACACTGACCTTGACACATGCTAACCATGTCACTTAGACGTCAACAAAACAATGATTCAATCTAAAAGTAGTTGTGGTTAATTCCTACAAACTGTCTGGACAGAATGACAAAAATACAGTTCATGAAAAAAACACTTTCACCCTTTCAAAAAAAAATTGTTTTCAATAAATGTAGCAGAAGATGTTGAAAGTGTCTTCTGTCTTCCTGGTAGGGGGAGGGTCTAACTAAGGATGTGCAGTATCCCTATGAGTGTCATCACTTTAGCATGTTTCTGACAGGAGCAATAAAACTTGTTGCAACCGTCACCTGTTGCAACCGTCCCCTACATGTGTGGCAACCGGGGTATAAGCGGTATAACGGCTGCCGAAGTGTCCCGTTATACGAAAATATACGCAAGAAACTCATACTTATTACTCGAATTATGGCTTATGTAAAACCTAATGATCTGTTTACTCCCTAACAACAGGCGGTGCTGTCGAGAAAAGTTTGTAGAGGGGTCGCCTAACGGAAAATAATCAGCGGAGGGGCTCGGAGGAGTTTACTCGACATAAACACACTGCCCTGTCAGCTAGCAAAGATAGATTATTTTGCGGATTTCTGGCCAAGATAACTTTCATCTTTGCCAGATAATTTCCATTTTAGCATTCACAGATGCCGCGGCGTGTTAATAAGAGGTTTGCGCCTGTGAATATGTAGGCTAATGTAGGTAGATATTAGACCTGCTTGTATTTGGTTTAGCTAGAGCTTTTCAGTTGACTTGTGAGATATAGCTTTCGGGCAAAAGCATTAGGCTACTTTGTCGTTAGCTGGCGTTAATTAGTGTTAATCAAAAAGCTGTGAGGTGAACATAAAACGTATTGCTATCCATGGAGTGAAACGCTGACAGTCGTCAGTGCATCATACTGGCTTTTGTTATTGAAGTGAAGAACTATCTAGTCAACATATGTCAGCGGTGTTGCCAGAGGCTGATTTTGCTGTAACGTTAGCAAGCTAATGTCAGTAGTTTGAAGTTAAAACGCTAAATTACCTAGCTGGTTGTCTAGTTAGTTTCTTGGATAAAACCACTTTTTTAAAGCAACCTTTTGTGTTGTCATTGAAATATCCACCACATCTTCGGAATAACCAAGTATGGGAATGTGCCTTCCTTGCCTGGGTGGAGCAGCAGAGGACGTGGTGGAGACACCCGATCCAGTAAGTTGTGCGAGTCTTTGGAAATTTACATTGGTGGAGAGTAATTAATAAACCCTAAGTACCGATGTAAAAAATGTTATCACCAAAAGTGTGCTGAGACCTTTAGAACATCATGTAATTCCCTACCTTTTAAAACTGTTAGTTATTTTTAGAACATTTGTAAGCTTTATTGTGTACATCTGACAAACTCACACACCATGGATAAATACACTCCTAGTGGACTTCCAGCTTTGTATTAAAGTCCAACATTGGCACATTAGCTGTGTGTGATGCACGCAAGGCTGCCAGTTCGAGGATGTCAAGCCTTTTCTGTGACCCATGTATCTCTATATCTCTATACATTTTAGAGCAAACCACCACATCAACTCCAACCTCACCCCCTCTCATCTGGCTTTGCTGTTGAAAACAAAAGGAAACTTGAAACCAGCCTTTAATCCTCTATGGATTTACCTCTACATCATTATTGTTGTGCTCTAATGAATGTAAAAGGGCACAGTGGGTGTGTTTCGTAGAATTCAGAAGTAATTCGGTACAGACTGGTAAAGTAGCATGCCAGACCAGACCAGATGAGAGTAGATAATGAGGTTATGAAGTAATGAGGCTGAAACCAAAAGGGAACTGTCACAAATATGTGTGTCTGTGTGCGTGCATGTGTGTGTGTCCTGTCTTTAACAAATCTTTAACAGGGATCAGAGTAGTCCTATGCAGATATACCAATGCATTGTCATCTGTATTCTTCAGTCAGTTCCTGTCCTTGTCCTCTATGCCATGTTCTGTCTGCAAGTAGAGCTCTGACTCATGGTTAATTGCACTACAGATTGGGCGTATTCGAGTACCCATCTTGGTTTAATATTGAGCTTTAAGTGCCTTTGCCTAAGCTGGAGATCTTTTAGACATTAGACCGCTCGGCCTGCACCATTAATTGGGCTAGATCAACATTTGGTTTCACTTAATTGCTTTACCTGCCAGTGGGTGTTATCAATTATGACCTGTTACTATACAAAACCAAAGTGATAGGAGGAAACTTACTTGGTGGTTGTTTACAGTTGTTTGTTTGTGTGTGTGTGTGTATGTGTGTGTGTGTGTGTGTGTGTGTGTGTGTGTGTGTGTTTGTCACAGGATACTAGAAGGCGGCAGCTAGCAGAAGCTGCAGAGAAGAGGCAGAAAGAGGTAGGTGTACCCCAGCATCACATGTGCCCATCGCTGGCTCCCCTTTCAGCGCCCCCAGCTGGTGCTGTCCCTCACAGGCTGGCGCCGCTCTGCTAAAGCTAGCCTGGGCTGGAACAGTTCTGCCACTTTTCAGAAGGAGCTTTTTGTTTTTACAAGTTTAGTCATACACCTGTAATACACACAAAAGTCATATCCTCATAGGTCTACCAAAGCATGTTAAGACCACATATGCCTACTTCTTGTGCTGTTTACTCAAATTTAGGAAGTATGTTTGGCATGTTGTGGGATGTTGTGCAGTATACTATACTGTGTAATAGCTTATTGTAATAGTTTATCTTGTTTGAGCAAGCAAGGTTTATTAGGCATAAGGAACTGGTTGTAGTTTGTATGTCTGTTTTAAATAAGAAATAGGTGTTGCATGTGCAGTCTTTAAGCCCCTTTTCTAAAGGTGCTCTATGCTCTCTGGCTTCTGCTACCTCATCTGCCCCTGTCGGCTACCTTGGACACGGCACTAGAGCTAGTGTGTGCTGGATTCCCCACTCCACAAATCAGTCACAATCACAACCACCCAGCCTGTATTACCTGTTGCTACACCCCTCCTCTTTTCACCGTTTCATTTCTGGTCTCAAGGAGATCTTCTCTCCCTGCGTGTGACACGAGAATTCAAGGCAGTTGAGTGTGTGATGAATTGCATTCCCAGTAAAGCACTCACACACACAGACACACACAAAAAAAAAAGCAACAACAACCCAGCCTGCATTACCCGCTACCTCACATGTTTTGTTCTTCCAAGGCACCTCTTTTTTCTTTTCTCTGAAGATGTCCTCTCGCTCTCCTATCTGTTGGTGCTAGCCTTGCCTTGTCGCTGTCTGCTGACCATAGACTTTTAACCCCGAGACTTTCAGAGGCTCTGTTCAAACCTGCGAGACTCTTTATGCCACAGAGATACCTCCTTCAGCGATTTCGTCGAGCGCGTCACCGAACCACCCACGTTGCTGCGTAAGTAGTCCAAACAGACGCAGCCTTTCTACCAAACCTCTCCGACCCGGCTGCTCCTTTCCTCTCCTCTCCTCACCTGACAGCGCCCCCTGCAGGCTGGGTTATGCATACACAGCCCCTCACTGACAGGCTCATTTTCTTGTCCCTCGACGGGTGGAGTCTTTGTTTACTTGTCTCTCAGACTGTACTGTTGATCACTGTGGGACATAGAATGAAGGAGAATGTTGGCAAGATCCTCTCACTGCTGTGAAATGGCTCTCGTTCACCAGTTATTTTTGCGTATTTCCTTTTCACTGAGATTGTAACTTCCTGACCCAAGAGTCAGCTGGTGTAAGGCCTCATGTTTCTCACAGTGCTTCACAGAGAGATGTTCCCGTGTGAACCATGGTTACTCTCCATGCCTTCCCTATAGTAATTATTTGGTCTGTGGGTTGGCTGGTTTATTGTCCATTTCCACCACACATACTCCTCCTGCTCCCACTGCATTGACAGCCTAATGGCTAAAGTGTGTGGGCGATCTGATCTAACGGCCATATGAGCTTCAGTTGCTCTCACACATCCCTGCTGCAGGGAGTGCACTAAGGCTGAACATAATGGCTGAATCACTGGGCGAGCTGAGTTAAATCCACATGAACCTCAGTACCTCTCTGTATTACAGTTGTACACTGTTATGTCTGTGTGTGTGTGTGTGTGTGTGTGTGTGTGTGTGTGTGTGTGTGTGTGTGTGTGTGTGTGTGTGTGTGTGTGTGTGTCTGCTGGCTGGTTACATGGTATTAAGACGCAGCTCCTTTGCACATGAGCCCTGCATTCCCTGCATGCCTTTGAAGCACAAAATATGTAGCTGCTTTGCAGATCCAGCTCACTGTGTGTGTGTGTGTGTGAGAGGGAGAGGGAGAGAGAGAGAGAGTAATTAAGGTTGTGTGTATATGAGATAAACAGAAGAGAAGAATATGTTCTTTCTTAAAGGTATTAATAGAGGTAGTCACACATCATTCCATGGTGAAATTCTACATAGGGATAATTAAGGCCATCCCATCAGGCACAGACTACTCTCACTTACTTCCCCCCTTTATGGTCCTGGACTGAAGGTTGGCCACTGTGGAGACCAGTATGGTTAAGACTGTTAAATCCCATTCCACCAGTGACTCAATGTGTATGTTTGAGTATCTGATGCCAGGACACGGTTTGACACCCAACACACAGCCGCCAAAGCCAGATGGCGGACGACATTAAACACAAAGTGTGTGTGTGTGTTTACGGCACGAATAGTTGCTGAGCTACATGTTTTGGTTTGAAGTAAGTTGCTTTATTGGATAGGTGGTGAGATGCCAAGGCTCAAAGTGTGTTCCTTTTCCAGTTGAGATTTGGGTGATGCTCAGACAGGCAGAGAGAAGGCGACTTGCTTGACAGTTTTAGGGGTGCTGTTTACAGTAGCAGCACATCCTATTTTGGATGTACCTTTCAAGGATGACAAAATAAGACATATCAGGTCAAATTATTTTAGTACAAAAAGTGTGCAACATCAAATAGACATCAGAACCATGGAAAAGCAAAGTGGAGAAAACAAGTCCAAGGAATGAAGCCCCATATTAGTGAGATGAGTCATTAGTGATGGGCCTCAGTATACAGATCAGGAGTTCATTATACTGTCTTGAATAATTCATTGGATTTGACGAAACTGAGGCCTTTGGGGAGGAATTCCAGAGCTATGGTGTGCAGCCGTTGAAAGTGAGAGGCTGATGGTGGTTGGTTGGTTGATTCATTTACGTCATTCATGTGTTTGTTTTGGTGCACACAATCTCTGTGGATTTATTTAGAAATAAGGCATCATGCACAAAGGACACATCTTTGTTCTCTGTTAGTGCTACTGTTGTACTGTTTTACTGTATACACATAGGCATCAAACAGATCTTGACTCCTTGAGTGAGTGAGTGAGTGAGTGAGTGAGTGAGTGAGTGAGTGTGTGTGTGTGTGTGTGTGTGTGTTTGTGTTTGTGTGTGTGTGTGTGTGTGTGTGTGTGTGTGTGTGTTTTTAGCATCACATGCTATAGACATTGTATTTTTTGGACAGTGCAAGTTTGAAAATAGTTTAACTCTTGTAGTAAGCTTCCCTGTCAGAGGGAGCTTTGGGTGTTTACAGTTGCAAAGAAGCAATAAGCAACAGTAATCATGTGTCTGTTTATACATTGGCAGTGTCTGGTTACTCAGAACTGTGACATTTCATCATTAGTCATGTCTGTGAGGAAAGTCAGCTGTATAACCATAGAGATAGAGCCAGGAGCGGATATTGATGTCTGTGAGGAAAGTTAGCTATATAACCATAGAGCTAGAGCCAGGAGCTGATATTGATGTCTGAGGAAAGTCAGCTATATAACCATAGAGCTAGAGCCAGGAGCTGATATTGATGTCTGTGAGGAAAGTCAGCTATATAACCATAGAGCTAGAGCCAGGAGCTGATATTGATGTCTGTGAGGAAAGTCAGCTATATAACCATAGAGCTAGAGCCAGGAGCTGATATTGATGTCTGAGGAAAGTCAGCTATATAACCATAGAGCTAGAGCCAGGAGCTGATATTGATGTCTGTGAGAAGAGTCAGCTATATAACCATAGAGCTAGAGCCAGGAGCTGATATTGTTTAGGTTTTATGAAACACCTTGCAACACGTGTATGGCATCTGTCTGTGAGTGTTTAGTCTAGTCCAAGGGTGTGTCCTGCATGCAGCGTGGTGCCTCTGGGGTTGTGTAAGAGCCTACTCTCTCGGCTGCAGCAGTGACGCTTGTGTCTATCCCACCTGTCCTGCAGACCTCCAACCGTGGAGTCAAGAACCCGGAAGCACTTGAGAGGAAGAAGAGGAAACAGGAAGAGATAGAGAAGCAGGCCATGGTGACCCCGTCGCCCTCTGGGGGAGGGGGGCTCAAGGTAGGCCTTCCTCCTCTTCCTAATCGGCATCTTCATGATTATCATCCTCAGACTCATTTACAAATCCATTCATGTTTGCTCTCTGCCTCACCTTGAAACAAACAAATTATACACACATTCACACATTCGCTCTCACACACACACACACACACACACACACACACACACACACACACACACACACACACACACACACACATTCTGACACACACACACACACACACACGCGCGCGCGCACAAAATGTCATATGAGCGCTCGTCTTACCCAGTCCTAGCAGTACTAGATGGTTTATGGAATTGATTAATTGATTTTATCTCATTTAAAGATCATTAACTTGTTTCTTTGTGTTTTTAGTGGCAGATGGGCTGATCGGAAAAGACCTCTGGTGGTTCAAGGACAATAGAGGAGCATCAGCCTGTATGAACAGTGTCACAGTCAACTTCAGGGTGTTGTGTTTTTCTTTTTTTTATCGTTCTTTTTCCCTTTTGTTTGTTTTGGTTCTTATTTTCATATGGAAGCTAGTCGGAACAGTTGCATAGAGCATCTAAATCTTGCCAAGCTGGAAGTGTGATTACTTGCCATTGCCTCTTGATTGGCTGGAGAGTCACACCCTGTCTAGATTGCCAAGGTGTACCAGCCAATTGGGTGCTAGAGCAACTGAAGGTAACTGCTAGCAGTGAGTAGCAGGTTGCAAAAAGCACTGCCAGCTGTACACAGTGAAGAAAAACTTGCTGAACATAACTAGTTGTTTATCGCAATGCAGCTCACACACTTGCACATGCACAAACACTATCTCCTTGAAAGGTATTGTACAACGGTGCTTCTGTCGCATCACATTGGTTTGAATGCTTTTGTGCTTGTCTGATAATTTATATATAGAAATATATCTCCTGAGAGTCCATGCCTTTTTTTGGTTGATTTAGCATGATTTGAATGTCACATGCAGCACACATATATAGGAAAACACTTTTATGACAAACCCAAGATGGTTGGAAGCTCATACTGGTGTCAGACCCCATTTTCCTGAGATTCTTTGATTGTGATTCCTCATAGTGCAATGTAAGTTATTTTGTCTCGGTTGAGTTTGTAGGGTGGGGTATGTTTGTTTGCGTGCATTATAGTTTAATTTTATTTAATAGAGGGTGTTGGCTACAACAAAACCGTTCACCATTGAGAGGTGTTTGTCGACTGCTGCTGACACACTGCTTTTATTAGCTTTTGCCCACTTACTAAAACAAAAATCACTTTTTGAACAGTGAAGTCGTTTTTAACATGTTGCATTGAAGATGCCTCCTTTACTCCTCTTTACCCACGTGTGGCGATGTGCTGCACTGACTCGAAACAGCTGCAGTGTAGTGATCAGTCCAAATGCCTTACTGTGTTTCAGGATTTGAAATGGACCTAACCTTTGACCTGGAAATGCAGCTTGTAGCAGTAGGTGTTTCCGATGCCATTTGTACACTTGAGGATGTAGAGGGCATTAATGCTGACAGTGTCCCCTTTTTTCTCACTAACCTTAACACTATCTGTGCTTCTGAAACAGTGGGAACTAATGTAAAGGACATGTCAGTGCTGAAGGATGCTTCTTGACTTACTCATCAAAAATACATTTCTATTCAAACCTTGTCTCCTTTCCTTGCTTCTCCATTTAAATCTACTGAAAATAATTTCTATTTAAACTTCATTTTTACTTGTTACTCTTTCATTGATTGAAATGTAAAGGTTCAGTCCTGATATTTTCTGTTTTCATTTTATTCCAATCTCATCTCTTCTGACACCACCAGATCACCCAAAAGGCAATCACTTTTATTTAGGTGACAATGAATGTAGAGTCCCTAAAGACCACTGAAGTTAATTGCATTTACTGTAGCGTGTATATGTTAAATTGAGGACTGACATGTACTAACAATGATCTGATGGAACAGTCTGCACCATTGGTTGGTCAATGGTGGGAATCACAGAAAATCATGCTGCTAATATAGTCATACACAAAATTATGTTTTTGCACGTCTAAAGTGTGATATTTAACCTTTAAAAACGAATTAGTTTAAATAGTGATACGTGTCATAGATGCCCATGAAAAGTAAAATGGTATACTAAGCCATTTAGAAAAAAGCTCCAATTAAACAGTACATTACATTTAATATTGCCAAGTCTTTAAAAAAAAATAAGACAAGACATGGAAATGTCTCCCTATGACAAATAAAAAAGACCCCAGTCAGTACCTCTTACTGCCTGTAGAGGTCAGTGGTGCACTTTGCTGTAGCTGGAGATGTAGGGAATCGGGGATTTCCAAGCTCTAATTTGATGCCTTTCCATATAAACTGAGGGGAAAACGACTGCATCCATGTGATGCAAAATTAGTTTTATGTGCAATGAGTTGATATACAGGAATAGATCACAATCGGTTTACGGCAATACTCAGAATATCACAAATCTCAAATAGTACTGTGGTCAAATTCTCCTCTTCCCACTGTATTGTTGGGACAGAACCTCTTTAAAACCCCAGTTTATGGTATTGGATCTGGGAAGCTTTTAGAAGATGAACCTTTGCATCATCACGATCTCAGCATTACCCTTCAATCTATAACATCCCAAACATGAACAACTACAAAAACATTATGAATTAATAACAGATTTATGAGCACATACTTTATGGGGTTTCAATCAGGTTGAAACAAACATATCCTCTGTTCCACACTGAAAGTATGCTACATTACATACATACATACTACATACACACTAATTAATAATGATTAAATAGTCTGCTTTGACACAGTCTGACAATTTTTACCTTAAACTTTTCAAGTCTGCTTTCAGGAGATGAGTACAGATGGTGATTAGCTTAGTTGAGAATCCCAACTATGGGAAACAAGGCTTTGACATACGTACATAATGAGACTTACCAACACTCATCTTCCCAATGAAACATGACATCATATAAAGTAAAGAAAAGGGTAAATTAATTTCAGGTATAAAGATTAAGTTTAAAATTCAACAAAATACAACAAAAAAGAAGGAAATAAAAACATTTAGATATTATATTAAATACAACAGTACCAGAAAGATTCTCATTCAACCACACCCTCATTCATTTAAGAGTCTTAAGAGAGAACATCATCAGGCAACTGCTCATGAAATGAAAGGTTTTTGAGTTGCTTATGATTGTCATCTACTGATAAAAATATCCAGTTCAAGAAAGATATTAAAAAGTCACTAATTTATAATAATTTCAATGATAAGTAAATGAAACAATTTCTTCAACCACCATACATCATTCAGGTGCTGACTGACTTTTCAAGGATAAAATAATTACCCAACCACCCTAAAAACGATCATTACTACAGCAAGAAACGTATACAATTACATTTTACATGATTAGTGTTGCATAACTGTCACTGTGTCACCATCTCATGTAGAATAGCATTAAGCCTCTGCTGCTTCAGAAGCCAAATAACATCTCTTCTCCCCGTCATCACTCTCAGGTCATAGGTCATTGGTCCAAGCCCGTCCTGGAACCTGCCATTGCTGTGCCAACCAGGACACAGTGGCTTGTATGCCAAACCATTTTACATTCTGGCAGCTTACTGAGAGCGAATAGATGCTTTGGGCTGATGGCACTTGAAGGTACCAATATGAAGATCTGCTAGTGTAAGGCACTCTGTCTGATTGCATCTCACATAGACCTTTTTTTATATAAAACATATGTTGAACATAACACCCAATCACTCAAATGTTTTGGTTCCATCACATGACCAAAAGAACATGTTTCAGTTACTAAGATGATCCATCCTTTACATTAAAGCCAACTACATGTACATTTCCTTTGTTTTGACTACAAAGCTAAGTGAATATCATATCAGCCTGCTAATGCTGCCCTGTGCTTTAAGAATGCTTAATGTGCACTGCTCTGTCCTCCACACCCTGCTATGTTACTGTACAAAGGCAGCACCACTCCCACTTTCTCACTCTCTGGCTGCCGTGATGGGTGAGGCAGCTGTGGTGGCGGTGGCACTCTTGCAGAGCGTAACTTCACCATGAAGACAAGTGTCAGCAGCTCAACACATCTCTCTTGCCACCAGCACTGCCACCATCACACATCAAAGCCCTTTACACACCCAAAATACATACACACAGACACACTGTGCAGCTGGAACAATCTCAAAGTATGTACAAGCACCTCCTGTAGCACGAGTCCCGAAGATGAAGGCTTCCCATTACGGTCATGCTAATCGGCTCATCAGCACCATGCCCCTCTAGGAGGTCTTTGGTGATGTAGCCGGTGTGTATGATAATTACCCCAGAGACCTGAGTTCAAGGCTGTGAGGGAGTGACTGCTAAGTCCTCAGTCCTACCACATGTGATATCAGGTCTGGGTTTGTGCTGTGAGGTCAATGAGAGTGTGCCCACTGTTTCGAGGCATTGTGTGAAGAAACCCAGAATGGGTGAGGCCCTGTGTAAGGGGCCTATAAGCCCTGACCAATGGGTGTTTTGTGTCTGAGCTAAAGTGAGGCGGTTTGAAACCAGTTTAGGGAAATGGTGTTGGTGATGGTGGACCCAGTGAAGAACCGAGCTCCCTGTGCGTGCATGCAGCCCCCTCTCTTCTACCCCTACTTCTTGCTGCGGTAGTGAGCTGCTACCACCAGGTAGCTGTCTGGGCTCAGGTCCTTGATGTTGGGGGGCTTGATGGAGACGGGAGCGGTCTTGCAATCCACGCGGGAGATCTGGAGCATACGGCACGGGTCGTGTTTCAGCAGGTAGCTCTCGAACGTCTCCCAGCCTCCTCCAACACGGACCATCACATGCTTATTATGCAGCATCTGCCATAGAGAGAGAGAGAGAGAGAGAGAGAGATGGACAGTCAGACAGGCAAACAGACAGATAGATAGATCGATGAGCATTAAAATCTTATGTCTGTGTACGAACAAGTAGAGACATTAAAAAAAAAAAAGGCAAACAATAACATTCATGGCAATTGGGTATAATTGTTTTGGGGGGGACAAATTGCATTTGTCTGAGAGGACTTGGGGACCAAAGGATATTACTCTGAACTCAAGGCAAAGTGATTAAGGTGATTAATTCAGCTTGAAAGAAGTAAATAAACAGAGCAGCAGATTGGAGTATAAGGAGTATATAAAATGTAGGCTTGTCTTTAATCATGCTTAGTCTGAGCTGCTTTTAAAAGACGCAGTGAAATGACATGAATTAAAATAGCTGTGTGTCTCAGGAACCTGTTTCTCCCCCTAACACCTCCCGATTCACTCTTTCACACTCCTCCATCACTTGTCAGCTGTTGCCCCTCACGACGCATTCCCAGAGTACGCTGCCATAGCAACGCCTCCCTGAAAGTTCCAGGGCCTGAGAGGAGCCCATAAAAGAGGCTGTGCCATCATTTCTGACCAATCACATGCAGAGCTGTCCAGTGTTCCCCACAGAGCCCCTCCTCAGACTATCCATCCTAATGTCTGAGAGGACTGTCAGCTCCTACAGGCACACACACACACACACACACACACTCACACATTTGTGCACACATTGACACTCACAGAGACTCACACACATGCATACTTACACATGCACATACACACAAACATACACACATACATTTCCACAGACATACAGACCTCACACATCTGCACACATACACACACTCATAAAGAATCACGCACGCACAAAACCTCATAGCACAAGCTCAGAGCCTGCCAACAAAGACACAAAAAAAAATTATAATTTAAATTCAGCTCCATGCCCAGTAGTATATACATCTAAAACAGGAGGACTCATATGTGTGTGTGTGTGTGTGTGGAGTACAAGTCTGTGTAAATTACTATGGCTGTGTAGTATGTGTGTCTCTGAGCCCCCACCCTATAGCCTAATGCCATGGAGAATGGAATGCACTTCCTCTTAAGTGAGCTGTCATTAAAACAGGCAGCAGCAACATCCACTGGAACATTTACATCTTAAGTCCAAGATGGAGGACCAGTGATGCCAAAATATGGACTGCACCACAGTGAACTCCACTCAATGAGGTTATCGCAACTTGTGCGCAGACATAATTGAGTTCCAGAAGTGAAGTATCTCTCATTTAACAGTTTCAAAGGACACAGAACGTCTTTGATATATAAACGATCTCTGTTTGTCTTTGACAGGCCTCATCTGTGCGATTTGACTTCTTCCGACCTTTTCTGCCAGAGTGAGCCTCTGAACACAGACATTGATTTGTCTGGTTAAAATTTCATGAGTATGGAGACTGAGAGGTTATTGCCTTGGGAGCTAACAGACTAATAGCCTGGGCGGAGGCACACAGGCAAAGACACCACACTGACCTCTATATCTATGGCCAGAACGTAGCACATAGGAGCCAACAGTGCCCGGGGTGCACACCTGCTGAGCTGAAACCTCTTTCTAATACAATAATGACATGGGCAAAAATGAAATCTCGTTCTGAAACAATAAGGCCTACCCTGGTGTGAAGGTCTTTAGGTCTAACCTCTCTCTTTCCACACCTGTGCTTTGGGGCAAAGAACACTGTGTGTGTTAACCTGGGCAATCAAGAGATGTGGGGGCTGGGTGGCGGGTGAAGGGCTGGAGACTCAAAATGAGACAAGGGGAGTATAACTGACACACACAGAGACAAACACACACACACACACACAAACAAGCATACGCACACACACAAGTACTATCCTTCCCTGGTGAACTAACATGCTCGCAAATTCCTACAAAGCTACCTAACATTCATCTGTGAATTCATCATTTTGTGTGTGTGTTGGTGTGTGTGAGTGTCAGATTGGGGGCATGTCATCAGTACTAACTCTTACAATATTTTGTCAGTCAATTATTTTTCTTTGGTTCACAGATGAAAGTGACCTGTGCAGATTCTAGTTCACTGTTGCACTAACCATACCAGGGGTGAACCATGGCAGAAAGGCGAGTCACGGCAACTGAGACATTTGGCCAGATATTGGCATCCAGGCCATGGTAGAAAAATTCCTTCCAGCAAATGAACAAAATATCTCAGCAGCCAGTTATGAAGACAGCTAGCCGTGCCATTCTGGTTCAAAGGTTCTGACTCATATGAGATGGAAAGCATGTTACTGCAGTCTGAGTGAACAGACACCAGAGAGAAAGGAATGTTAATTAAATGTTCTGTGTATGTGTGTGTGCGCACACGTGTGTGTTCATGTGTGTGTGTGTGTTTTCTGTGCACGTGCAAATGTGAGAATAGGTTTTCTGAGAGTGTGTCTGGTGTGAATGAGCTGCAGCCCTTGTGTGACCCTCAGACTGGCAGCTCCTTGACTGACCTTCAGGCATTCTGGTTTTCAAGAGAGAAAAAAACATCTTTCAAAAGGTACATTATTTCCTGGCTTTGAAAAAACCCTGAATACCTTGCAAGCAATGTGTATCCTATTGAGAAATTAAAGACATTTAACCTTGGTAACCAGGCAACCATAAAAGGGTGCAAACTCTAAGAAAGAGATTTTGAATGTGAGGAATTTAGTTTATGTAATTTGATAAACATGTCCTTGTCCCTTTTAGGCTGAAAATGAGGCATGGGAAGCCCAGACAGGGATGGGGGGGGAATAGAGATATTTATTCCTTTATTCTTCACATGCTTTATATAGCCAAAAACTGCACACACAAGTATAATTAAAGGTGTTCCTAAATTAAAATAAATGTGTCATTGTTGCCATGGTGCCTAAAGAAAGAAAACTGATTGGTTACAACAGGGAATGATTTTTGCTGTCAATCTAAGAAAAATAAGAAATCATTGATGTGTACGTATGTGTGTATCTGAGAGGGTGTGCATATGTCTGTGTATACATTTTGTGCCTGTGCGTGTGTGTGTGTGTGTGAGTGTGTCTGTGCGTGCATGTGTATGTGTGTGTCACCACGGCAGAGGAAAGTGACACTGATTTGGATAATTGGTGGAATTATTGTATTGATGGGCGTTTCTTTGACCTTATCACATGTGAAGCTGACTACATGTACACAGCAGCAGCTTTGAATGAAGTGAGGAGAGGAGGCATCCCGGGTCAAAATCAGATCAGCTTCCTCACAGACGATAGCTTTGTCACCAAAATGACTGCCGCCAATAAATCCTCCCTTTTAGCTATTTAGAATGAATGCAGTCTTCTTCAGCCTAATAGTTTACATTGTGGGAGAAGATAAATAAACTTCTCTTTGTCAGCTTTTCAGTCCAGCTGGAGACATGAGAATAGTGTGTAATACAGCCACTAGCTATGAAAGTAAATATGAAACGATTTGAGATTTGTAATGAAGGTATGGTTATGTACAGTTTTCATAATAACTAAAATGAAGGCTTTTTGTTAAGGTGGTGTGTGGTCGTCCCGGTCATAAATATGAAAGCCAGTCACAAATAGGAAGCCACACCCTTGTAACAAAACACACAAGAGATGTTTGTATGTATTTACACAGAATGTGGCTCATTTGAACTTTTTGTCCCAGTTGTTCAGTATCCAGCACACGTCCTAATATCTGCTGTAATAATATCCAAAACGTCTTGGACATCCCAGGTAAGGTCGCCTATACACTTCTTAATCAGTAAGTATAAGCATCTCATAGAGTTGTTTGACCGACACTTTGGCACGTACATTATACTTCAGTGTGTCTGTCTAACAAGAAAGTCTGTCACACTCACACACACAGCAGTGCACGGTCCCTTACAGGTTCAAACATTTCATAGAACAAGAGTACTGAGCAGACACAAGGAGAAAAAAAACCTCACCACTGAACATGGTGCTGTGAATGAATAAATTGTCTTACATCTTCCATTTGGCTGATAGAGATCAGGTGGTAAAAAAAATATTCTTACACAAGTCTCAAAATAACCAGTTGATCTGTGCTCAATTTTCTTTCAAGTTGAAACAGAGCCTTGAAGCTGTGAAGACGGGTGCTAACTGCTCATTTTATGGCTGCATAACAAGCTCTAGAGGTTTGAAACAGCGTCCCTTAAATGGCAGGTTAGAGAGTTTAACCTAGCTAGGGAGCTAGCCACGAGAAAATAATGTGACATTTTTAAAACATTTAATCTACTTGAATCTAATGAATGCTGTCTAAAGGCACGTCACACAGCTCTTCCATCAGTGTATTTCAGTTGGCTATTGGGTAAAACATACATGCAAACTGAATTAGTATACCCATGTTTTGCCCTTCAAAGGAGGACTCCAAAAGAATGAGCTTAGAGCTTTGAGAAGGACGCCCGTTCCCCACAGTGCTCTGCCTTACACAGCAATTACTTGACCATGATAATGTCTCAAGGAGAGACATCGCATGTGATGAAACCTCATATATTTTGTTAACTAGCATGTCTTTTGTTTTGTTTACTCTATACTTCAAGTCTTTAATGAGCACTTTGCAAGCACTATTGTATAACCAGCACCACCAATCAAATGATTGATTTTAGGAATTATGGGAGAGATGAAGGTTCAATAAAGCTGCAGGGCACACAGAGGACTGGCTTGATAAAGGCCCACCTGTTTTCGTAGAGCTATCTAGCGAATAAGACAAACGTGGAAATATTTGGTTTGGTATAGAGTATGGAGTGAGTGAGCGAGTATGGAGGTGTTCACATGGTCAGGGAAATGGAGATTGGGTTTACATAGGCGGCATATTCTGTGAGGGGAGTGAGGAGGAAATGTCTTCTCAGGGTAGTGTTGAGATGCTCGGCGTGGATGGTGTTCACGTGTTTGGCCTGGATGGTGTTGAGGTGTTTGGCATGGGTGGTGTTGAGGCACTAACCCTGATGAAGAGCATCTTCTCTCCTACTCGATAGCGGCCCTGCGAATGCCGCTCCACACAAAACTTATTGGGGCACTTGCATGGCGGGTCCTCTGAGATATGCTTGACCTGAGGGGAACACACACATGACAAAGTGGTCAAGACAAATACATTGAACAGACACCCTTAGCAAACAAACGTTCAACACAATCAAGTAAAGGGACAAACTCAATTACTACAGATGCACCATGAGAAATGAACCAATGACCTCAAGATTGCGAGCAGGAGCTAAACTACAGAAGATAAAATGAAAAATGAAAACCTACATACTGGATATTGAACCGAATTGAACCGAACCAAAACAGCAAAATGTCTACCAGACCAGAAACTGGTAAAACCATAGTCAGTCAGTGGGATGGTTAGATAGTTAAGAGTGCAATAACTCACCGCATCATCCAACAGCTTGCCTGTGCTCTTTTTGCTGGAGTTGGTTTTTGTGGGCAAGGGCGAGGGGGAGGGGGAGATGGTGGGGGAGAGTAAGGGAGAGATCGGGGAGGGGGGAGGCAGAGGGGCCGTCTCCTCCTGCTCAATCTCCTTCTCCAGTTTAATCAAACCTGGGGGCTCCACTTTGTACCTAGGAGGCAAAATGAAATCAGCTGATTTATACGATGAATTTCCGGGAAGCTACAAGGCTAAATGGCCTGTACAGCATGACAGTGCGACTACAAAACATAAAACATTATACAGACAAGGAAAATAAATATAGCCTGATAAACAACAACAGAGGCTTTATGGATAGAGGTTTAGAAAGGGAGTAAAACTGCAATTGAACATGAATTTATGTGAAGTCATGAGTTAACCTCACATATTATACACTTTAATAGCTCTTCCCATAACATATCTGCATATGCAGTAACACCATTTGCAGTCGTGTTGAAATGTGTGTTAAGGGGTATGAGGCTGTTACCTCAAGGCTATTCTTCCCAGCTCCAGCAGACAGAGGCACACCTCCCGGGGCTGCTTGTGCAGAACTGTGTGAGAGTCGAACTGTTACTCAAGAGCATAAATCAGTAAAATTGACACACACACACACACACACACACACTGTTATAGGACATGTGTCAAGACAAAAACACACCACTCTGTTTACAGCAGACTCTGGTAAAGTTCTAGCCCCAGTCTGGTACGGATCCAGCCAGATTTAAGCCTGACTTATCTCAGTGTAAGTCAGCCCTGGGCTTCCACTTTACAAGAGTCCCACATGAAAACTACAACACAATGCTGAGGAATGAAGAGGAGCTCAACTATGGAGAGAAAAAAGGGAAGGACAACATCCTTTCCCCCCCATTGATGCACACAATGACTTAAATATAACTGGTGATGTGTGTTTCTGGTCAGTGATTTAGGGGGGTCCAGATTAAGGAGACTCAATCTGTGTTTTTATTAATGGGTGACCCAGTGATCTGTGAGTTAGATGGGATGAGAGGAGAGTGCTGTATATTTCAGAGAATCCTCTTGGGCAGTAGTTGACACTGGAGCTGAGCTGGTGCTCTGGACCTGCACCTGATTCTCACCAGGCCCTCTCCAGGGTCAGCGGCTGTCTTATATGAGGGCTTGAAACCACTCCAGAGATGATCAACTCCAGATCTGCCTTAAGAAAGCATGAAACCTAACACACGTGTACCAGTGCTCGCTACGCTGCAGTTGGAATGGTTGAGAAATGAAATGACAGATAGAGGAGCATGCGGTTTAGTCATCAGCTTCCATCTCAACACACGGCAAACCTGAGTATGGCAGTCCTTCCAGAACTTTCCAGCTCAACTTTCACTTCCAGAGGGGGGAGAAAAAAGCACCAAATGATTAGTGAGTCTTGTGTTATTTCAAACGGTTTGTGTTTAAACCTGGTCTTATTGACGGAATTCAAAAATGGCAATGGGATGTATTCACCTGCCTGTCTTTGACACTGTACTGTGTTTGGCTAACTAACAAAATACCAGAGAATTCATATTTATTCATAGTTTTGAAACGGGTGCAATGCAAAAATAGTTTTTTTGGCTTCACTGAATATGTGACACCATCTTGACCCCATGGTTGGAGCCTCTGCACACACACTCTGAGTGTTTTTTGTTTCCTGCTCGTGTTGGTTACAGTAACAGGCCAGTTAACCTGCTCCATTCCCAGTGCTGTAAATTGCACAGATTTTCCTCTGTCTCTTGGCCATTGGATACCTCAGAGTGTCGAGAAACTATTCTCCAGTGATTTGGGATACTGCAAATTGAAAGGGGATTTCCATCGAATTTTGTCTCCATCTAGCCTTCTCCTGGCTATTCCAGTAATCCTCTCAAGGAGACAGCCCTAAGAACATGATACTTTTCACCGTCTCATATTGCTTCTATATACCCCAGAGAACATCTGACTTATCATGGAACAGATCTTAGCCAGATCAGGCATAGGATGTGTTAAATCCGATCCAGGTTACGGATCAGGTAGGGTTTTGTGATGAGAGGCTGTAGATGTGCTTCACTCAGTTTTTGCAGCAGTAGAAACACATACAAATAATAAGCAAGTTAGAGGAGGACAGAGGCATATGGGCTGTTTATTCAAGTAGGGGGGTATTTGCTTTACAGCGTCTGGTCATATTAGCAGACAGTATTAGCTGTGGGCTACGGCCAGAACAGCACAAGAAGATTGTGGTCTTTGTTTTTTCAAGGCCACGGCAAGAATAACATATAATAACATAAACACTGAGATATGTTTCACAAATGCAAGCAAGCACACACACACACACACACACACACACACACACACACACACACACATACACCGGTACACAAACACACACACACACACACACACAGATATGCACATACACGCACACACACGTATATACACATACACATACACATACACATACACATACACATACACATACACACACACACACACAAAGCATAGAGGGGAGGAGAGAATTCCCAACAAGAATCATCAGAGAAAAGCAGTTCCATGGTCCTGCCCTACTTTCTCAGACTCTTTTCCCTCCTTCTCTCTCTCTCTCTCCCTCACTCTCTCCTCTCTTTCACTCTCTCCATGTCACTCCTTCAGTAAGCTCTGCTTGCTATGCAGCTGTTTCCATTCTTTTACTATCTTACACTGTATCTCTATCCCTTTCTCTTCATCTGTCCTTCTTTCCTGCTGTCTCTCTCTCTTCCTCTCTCTCTTGTGATTACATAGGTATCTTCCTCTCTCATATTCCCACCACCAGAACCACCCCTCCCCTGAGCCATGTTCAGTGCAGACACAGGGCTGCTAACGAGACAGAAACAGATGGGCAGAGCAAGAGTGTGGGATAGAGAGACAGGAACTAGAGGGAAACTGAGGCAGAAGGGTGGGAAAGAGTGTTTGTGTGTGTGTGTGAGAGAGAGAGCGCAAGAGAGAGAGAGAGAGAGAGATGCATTCTCTGAGTCTCAAATGGCCATGATGTTGAAAGCAAGACCGAAAAAAAGAGAGAAAGACAAAAAGAGACAGCACACAGAGAACTAGAGAGTGATAAAGAGGGAGTGCCTGAGGGAGAATGAGAAAGAGAGAGTGAGTATGGTGTTGTTGAGGCCTCTGTCTCTGGAGAGGACTGCAGGTCAATCAGGTCCAGTGAGAGAGAGAGAGAGAAAGAGAGAGAGAGAGAAAGAGAGAGAGTGAGAGAAAGAGAAAGAGGGGGGCAGCCTGTCCAGCATCAGCTGCTGTCTCGGCCTGCACAATAGGAGCTATTCAGGGGGTGATCTGGCAAGCTTACGGGATGCTGAGTGCTGAGTCTACTCTCAGTCTAATGCTTACACGTATATATTTAGGGAGCTGCAGCCTGCGGCAATTATGAAACAAATGGTAAAATGGCTAAATAAAATGGTTATGTATACACTACTTGTACCAACACTAATAAGAGTGCTAACCTGTATAGAGCCTGGCATAAAGTCATCAGGTACTAAATCACAATCATTTGCAATTGGCCTCTGAGTTGTAGTTGGTCCACCATAAAAAACAATGGGTAGTCTATTGCAGGAAACCATTGAGCAGAGCTGTTGAGGGCCCCCAGTGGGTTTGAAGACATTTTCATATTGCATAACGGCATGATGTAATATATGTTTGCTCTGTTTGTTTCTGATTGCTAAAAACTGTGTTCCTGGCTTTGATCTTCATCTTTGGACCGTTTTAATGTATCCTACTTCTGAATTCAGCTTGCTTTTGCTCCAGTGGAAAATGACTTGGTCTATTTGGGATCTCCACAAGACCTCTGGAGAGTTTATTAATGGAGATTTTGGCAATCCCCTCACATCTGATCACTGTAGTGTATCCAGATTACACCACCACTCCACAATACCAGCATTGTACACTTCGCCCTGGCATCTCCACACTCATTCATGTTTTCATAAACTTGATTATAAGAGTGCTATAAGTGGGGGATATTTTCTGCTTGCTGCTCAACCCTAAGCAATACAATACATAGGGTTTGAAATTCTAGGTCTAATTAAAAGCTTTTCAAATGGACCATTTCTCTCTCTCATGTCATACTGAGAGAAGAGAGAGAAGAGCAAGCGGTTCCTTTAGGGAATGAATGAACGATGTCTGTGTGTGTGTGTGTGTTAGAGAGAGAGGGAGAGAGAGAGAGAGAGAGGGAGAGAGAGAGAGAAAGAGAGGGAGAGAGATAGAGAGATAGATAGAGGGAGAAGCCATCTGAATTTGCATCCGTTGACCTTTTTTCCCATGTAAGAGCACCCAGACAGGATCAGTGAGATCCAGACAGAGGTAGAGGAGTGCTCCTGAACATGTTTCATTATGCCATAGCAGAGCACCTTAACAAGCCAGCCTTAAAAGAACAGCTAAGTTGGCCTTTGAGTCAAGGTAGCACATCATGTGGGAAGATCCACAGTTCTGTGGTTTGCACATTTAACTCCAGTTGTGTTTAACAGCTATAGAATTGAGGTTTTTAGTTTTTTAGAGGTAACAGCCAGAGTAAAAATGTGGAAAACCTTTAATTGTGGAAATTTGAATCAGGAATATAGGGGTTGGGAAAGGTATACCTAATTATTCATGCGGGATACCAGTGTCCCTTTCATTACTGAATTATAATATATTATAACTGATAATTATAATAATATAATATGATTATTACTGATAATTGAATTCATATTTACACACATATGTTCACTTTCTTAGACACATAGCTAGAGATTGTGGAAACTCACCCAGTCCATCGGACTCAAACAGTAACGTCTCTCCCACCCCCACCTCCCGACACCAGGCCAGGAAGTTGGCAGTGTTGTCCCTGGCAAAGAACGACCCTGAGGGGGCGCTGGCGCGGCAAGGGATCTTCCGGCTGGGGATGGCCTGAGGGGAGAGAAGAAGACAACTGTCAGTCAAGGCAGACTCAGTGTGGACACGGGAATGGACAGTTCAGTGCTTCAATGAGTGCCTTCAGTGCTTCAGTGAGAGAGAGAGAGAGAGTGCTTCATTTCATGGCATTTTGTTTGATGTTTGTGATATTTGTTAGCATTTGCTTCACTAAATAGATAGAGTGCAAGTCATCAACCAAGAATTAACACGTCCACAAATTTGTTTGTTTTTTTGCACCAAATAACATAAAATACTATAATTTGGTGCAAAACAACAATATCATATTATTTATAAAAATAATATAAAATAAAATTTGAAAATACATTTCATAGAATAGTGGTCATTTGATTCTGGATTTTCAATCACGTCTTTCTCAAAAGTGTACTTGGACCTTGTTCATTCTCAGTTGACGAATTCAAGCTTCACCTCCTCTCCCCCACCTCTGCTGGTGTGCTCCGTAGGGGCCAGTGGCCTTTTCCCACTCACAGATCAATATGAGAAATGTCAGACACATAGATGTGGCTGGACAATTTACCAGACTCTACCAGACTGTCAGGAATCACTAGGATCAAATAACACACGCACACACACACACACACACACACACACACACACACACACACACACACACACACACACACACACACACACACACTGTGTGGGAGATTTATGCACGTCAGTGTTCTTTAACGGAGGAAGTGTGTCTCTCGGACCAGGCAAAGGTGCAGTGAAGTCATTCTGGAAAAATGCATTCTTTTGTTGGGATTTTCCCCCCTTTTCCTTTCCTCTTCTCCAGCGTGCCGGCCCCTGGCTGCCTGACAACCCCCACTCCGCTGCTGCCACTTCACCCGTCACCCGCATGCCAATACTGCTCCCCCGGTGCCAATACCGGTGCCCACGCATCTGCACACACTGGCGCGTTGCCTCAAAATAGATCACTAACATCTGCTCGGTCTGTAGAATCGCTCTTGTGGAAGATCAGCTATGCATGTTCACTTCATTAGTGCTTGTGCTGATAATACTCACACACCTTGACCCTTTGTGGACGTTAATGAATTACAGTGACTCAATACAGGAGACCCCAAACAAGAACATACCAATTACTGCGTCGTCAATAGAAGCCGGAGCTGACAGGCTTCGACAGAACCTTTTGTGCTGCCTGCCGGTTGGAATGTGACACTTTGAGCGCTGGCGTGACATGGCCATTCCGTGCTACGCTGGAAGCTGCTCAAGGCTTTCCTGTCCTGCTGCTGGGGTGAGCTCGCTTCACCATACTGAGAGAGGAGAAGAAGCTGCTTCTCTAAGGAATGAATGAATAGTGTGTTTATTTGTGTGTGTGTGTGTGTGTGTGTATTTATATGTCTGTCTGCTCCTCCTCTCTGGCATGTGTGTGGGTCTATGTGAAGTTAGTTAGTCACTCCTAATCAATACAGTGGAACGTTGGACTCCAATACAGAATAACTATAGCCCAGGTCATAGGTTTTTGAATGAGCATGCCTTCATCTCATCATCTGCTGATCGAATGTCTACCAGAAGCCTTCCCCGCAATTTCTGTCAGCACCCAAAAACCTTCCACAAGCATAAACAACATCAAAGCATTCCTATCTCTGCCAATCTCTCTCTCCCTCTCTTTTTAACCAGCTCGTTGATTGATCAATGGTCGTCTTTATTTCATTTCACTCTCTCTTCTTCCTCTCTCTCTGTTCTTCGCTAGCTCTCTCTCAGGCCCCATGAGCATGCTTAACAGACTCTCTCCATCCGACTCACACTGGGATCAGCAGACCCACCACCCCCGACATTACAGTTACACAAATACTCAAACATGCTCTCTCTCTCTCTCACACACACACACACACACACACACACACACACACACACACACACGCTAAGGGCTTGACAAGCTCTCCCACGCTTGTTATTTATGGCCCGGCCGGCTGTGAGTCTTCTGCTAGATGGGGCTTGGGTTGGGCGATACGCTTTTGTGGGCTTCGCCTCTCTTGATAACACCATAACAACAGCTGGTGCTGGAACTGCACCGGCCCAGGTCTGGCCCACATCCAATGGATCTAACTGTTGCTCCATAACAGTGCTCTCTCATCTGGGACAAACTTATTCAAACAGTTACAGTTAATGGGATGACTTTATAGCATTGGTTTGCAGGCTGTTTTGTATGAAGGAACAATGAAAACAGCCCCATCATGTCTACTGCCTTCAGAGCGGCACACAGCCAACAGATCTGTCTCTTATTCCAGAGACAGCAGCTATCAGGACAGTGAGCATGCCATCAGCTGAGTCTGCTAACAGCAGCTCAGAACAGAGAAGGCCATCTGTGAGCCATCCTCACTGTCAAAGATGACTAGAACAATAACTGTAAAAACTATAGTTTTAAATATTGCTCTTTCTTAGGATTCTCTTATGAAGAATTACATCACTTGGGAATCACTTTCAGAACCCTTGTGTGAATATTAGATACAATGACAGTCGATCGGAATCGATCAAATTTTACAGGTGCAACATTAAAACATAAATGATATTTCTGTGAGGCTTTCCTTCTCGTTGGTCAGTGTGGACGATCTTATCATCATAGTTACAGTTATAGTTATAGTTATAGTTAAAGCATCTTGAAAACCTGCCTCTATGGACAGTATTTGAGTATGAGACACTAAATCGTACTTGAGGTGAAATGCAAAGTCATACAGGAGTAGAAGCAGCTCGCTGTTTATTGGCACCAGATCAGGGCCGAGTGTTTTCCAAAGTCAGCTGCAATTCTCATCCTCTCGGACCTCCCACTGACCTCTCTCCTGACCCCTGGCTCACGAGAGAGCAGAAAGGGTTTCTCCTAAGCAGCTGATCCCATTTAGAGCACGGACAGACCCAGGCCTGTGGGAGAGGATGCTGGAAGCACTTGCCCTCTTTCAAACCACTTTACCAGTTACACATGAATACACATACACAAACACAGGAATACACAAACACACACAGAAATATAAACTTAGAGCCAACCCATTTGACTGAAGCTGTGGTCATTCGTCTCTATTGAGTTAGGGGCCCAACAAGCCCACTCTTGTAGACTTTGTCAGGGACATGCTCCCTGGGACAGCCCTTTAGTTCCTCCATGTGTGTCATTCTCACACACAGTCTCTCACAGAGACAGAACACAAGACTCTTGGGACAGAGAGGTCAACATGTGTGTGTCATGGCCATAGCTTATCAACAGGGCACAAGGGCAAAACAAAAAAAGGAACGTTTACTTTAACACACACACTTACATTCACACACTTTCTCACACCACAAACGCAGATAAACACACACACACACTTCAGTGTTTTTGATGTGTGTGCCTGGTCTGCCATGGCGCGTTAACGGTGCTTTGGGGAGATATTGGTTGAGTTGGTTATAAACCACCTTGTCGGTGGAGGGTGACAGGCCTATTACTGGGGTTCGAAAAACGCCTGGGCCTTTGCCAAGCCAAGCTGAAGTATTTTTCTTAATTTACCACAGAAAAGCTAAAGTCTCAGTTTAATGCCTTTCCTGTCTGGGAGTTTCTTGTTCAAACAGAATTCTGCTATCATTAGCGTTAGCTTTGTCTGCCCCTAAAACCGCTCAGTCAGCGATTCGCCAACTCCACCTCCTTAACCTGGAATTCTGGGTAGGACGTGCCCAGCCACCACTCACAAGACAGAGGGCTTTGTGTTGAGGACAGAAACAATATAACATCTAGGCTAATCTACTGCGGATTATAAAATCCTCACAAAACAGAGCAGACAAAACCAATCAGTCACAGTTTTAGTTTGCGGGTAACAGAGTGGGAATGTCATATATACAAGTTGTAAAAAACTGGGTTTATTGGATTGAGTCTGCTGAAAAAATAATAAGAAGAAAAAGTTCCTTTTTTATTGAAAAAGGCCACAGCTCTGCCAGTTCACTCAGGGGGTTCCTTCACCTCCAGCACCCCCCAGATTAGAAAAACAAAAACACCAGTGAAGTCATCGGTCTGACAGCCCAGTGTTTTGTCTGCTCCCTGCATTCTTCAATAATTAAACAAATATTCCAGATGAACACTACCCCACATATTCCATCTCTATGGTAACATGGAAACCTGAATTTGAAATCCTGAGGGTCATCGCCTTGGAGACGTTCTGAGGAGATATTCCATGGCCACTGAGATTGTTATTGTTATATTGTGAGCGTTAGCTTTGTATTATCATCATCACCTCCTTTCAATACACATGCTAAAAAAAGCAGCAGTGTTGGGCACAGGCGTGCGCCCTCTCTCTCTCTCTCTCTCTTTCTCTGGCTAGCAGCCAATCTCATTCCACATAAAACCGAATGAAATAAAATGAGAAATAACGAGCACAGCTGCCAGTCTGGCCGTGAAGACGTTTCACGTCTGACTGTGAGAGACTGTAAACAGCAGAGACTGTCTGGCCTGTGAAGGTGGCTAACCCTCTTTCGGGAAAGAGATATAAAGACAGAATGAGATCTGAGGCGAAAAAAAGAAGTTGGGGGGGATGAGACCACTGGACGAGACGAGTAAGCAGTACCTTGCCCATCTCGCCACCGTTCTGTCGGAATTTCTCCTGCAGGGTCTCAGCCAGCTGGCAAAGTAGGAAGCCGTTGTCCAGACGGTCCATGAAGCTCTCCGCTGTGATCTCTTGACCTAGGGTAGCGAGAGATGGATAGAGAGAGTGAAAGAGAGATCATCAGAGACAGAGAGAATTTGAGATAGAGGGGAAAAAAGAGAGAGAGAGAGAAGTTTTACATGTGTGAAAATATAACAGAAGAGTGATATATTTCATGAGTGGCTACACAGTATGAGTGAAACACATGAGTGAAATATAGCATCATAAATTTTAAAAAAGTACTTCCAACTGAGATTAAACAATGACAGAACAGTCTGGTCAAGTCCAACCGTTTGCATGAGCAGTGCACATTCTTGCTCTTCTGGAATGTCAAGTCTGTGTGGGAATGTTAATTGATTTGGACACAGTGAAAGACTGTTGGTCCATGTACGTTTAGGAAAGACGAGGACTTGGGGACAGTTCATTGTCCTCTCCTTTTCAGTGGGAGGACAGTGGCATTATCCAAGAGCCAGAATAAGCCCCAGTGCTGCCGTCTCTTGGACGAATACCAGCACGTGGACGCTTGGAGAGGCAACAGAAAACAAACCTCATTGTGGCCAGCTGAGGAGGAAACAGCTGATATATTTTGCATAGTAACTCCAGATAAGCCAAGCACTCCTGCAAGACTACAACAAAGAGTGAGGAGTGTGAGTCTGTCACAAAGAGTGCCTGGTCTCCAGAAAACCATTCCTCCGGAGTTAGATCATTGTAACAGGGGGTGGTAGTAGGAGTGGGAGTGGGGTTTGTGGGGTATCTGTGGAAAGAAACGGAGCAGACTTTTTTTTTTCATCCATCTTTTTTTTTTGTTTTTATTAAAAAGGCAGGGGGATGGGGGGTTGACTGAAATGTAATGAGTTCCAAATGTCGTAATTGAGCCCAGAGGAAGAAAAGATTGTGAGCCCCTCACGACCCACTCCCCAACCCCCACCCCTCTCCTTTCATGAAATTTCCTCTCTCCCTCTCTCTCTCTGTTCTGAGAAAGGGAAAAGCTCCTCTTGACTGCACCAAAGCTTGGTTCTGTCAGAAAGAACAAAGCCAAGACTTCTAACATCCCTCCTGAGAGGCGACACACACTTTCCACACCTGAGCAGAATTGTCTAACCTAATCCACTTTAAACATCAACATTTGTTTAAAACCCGTTCATTTTTCCTGCTCCTGTCTTTTCCACCACCTATCCCTGCTGTCCCTAGAGCCTAGGGACGTCAGACAGGGATAGGGACCCCCGTTTGCCTACTGGAGGAGCGGGGGGTTGCCTGTGGTCCTCCTCACACTGTTTTACGTCTCTGAGCCATTAAAGATGCAGTGTGCAATTCTGGCGAAAGTTGATATTTGAGCTCAATAGCCAATCAAATTACACACCTCCCTGAGGCAACATGTTGATTCGCTAGAATGGTATATGTCTCTCCCATTTAAAAAGGTTTTTTTTAGCGTTCACACTGAATGGACAGGTAGATGATTGTGAGGAGCAACTAACTGAATTTAATAAAAAAAAATGTATTGGATTAAAATCCCGAACTCCACGGGAGTGGAGTCTGAACAAGTAAGGAGATATTTTTATTAACTCAAGGCTTATCTCATTAAGTGAGGTATTTCTCTTATTGTCTTCAACTCTCACATGTAATTTCTTCCCATAGACCTTTTTTATTTTGGATAAGAGAAAGAAAGAGAGGCGTTGAAGCAAGTCTTCACGACTTTTAAACAATCTCTTGTCCAAAACAAACAAACAGCGTAGAATTTACTGCATGAATGTGATGATCTCATACCCAAGAACAGTTTTCCACATGGTACAAGTCGTATTTAAGGACACATGTCTAACATTTCACATATTTGTTGTAGTAGGTCCACATGAACATCAAGCCTCCACATACTTCCTGAATGACTGCACTGTGTCTCAGCCATGAAACACAAAGGCTAATGGATGGCAAACACTTTGGGAAGAAATTCTAATTAAACCCCCAACTCCCCTGCTGTTGTGTTTTGGTGCACACGTTGTGATCAGCTGTGGCTTCCCACATCAGACTCCAGCACAAAAAAACAGATGATGACTTCAGGGATGGAAGGCCAGCGAGCAGAACAGATGACCCACTCTTGCTCACTGTCATCATCACCTGGCAGAGGCTCAGTGAAAAGGAGGCATGTACTAGGCATTGTCCCTCTGTGAAATCCCAAACACTTATAACTATAGAGCCACTGATGTGACTTACCTGAAGTAGTTGTCCTTGGTACTGCATATCACATTATGTAACTTTATGGAATCACAAATATTGAATGAAACGCTCTGATGCATGTCAGCCCACAAACACGCACATGGGTGTGGAATGTGCATACACAAAGATGCACACAGTGTACACATGCCCTTCTAAAACAAACTGAGGAACAGGACGTGTCGATATTATGCAAATTACATAAGGGAAATAAAGGCATATCCTGCTCACCACCCGTCTGCACCACTGCGCTTCATTTGAAGTATCTCTTCCAAATCTGATAGTCTTGCATGGTATCTTTCAGACCTCAAACAAGTTGTGGAGGTGTATATATGTGTGTATGTGTGTGCGTGCGTGCGTGTGTCTCTGTGTGTGTGTATTTTTGTGAATGTGTATTTTCATGCATATATATGTGTGTGCATGCATATATGTGTGCATGTGTGTTCCTGTAAGTATACAGATGTCTGTGAAGCATTACTTACCCAGCATGTTGGTGAGCCACAGGGCCAGGTCCTCCTTCATAGGCAGCAGGCTGGCTTCATGGCGGCTGACCAGCCACTGGCTGTACTGCTGCATATCTGTGAGCCCCGGGCCGGCCAGGTGCTTGGGACTCAGAGAGCTGCACATCATCCCCTCTCACTGACCTGCAAAATAGGAGACAGACAGAGGGAGCACAGGTCAGAGAGGAGAGACAGACAGAGGGAGCACAGGTCAGAGAGGAGAGACAGACAGAGGGAGCGCAGGTCAGAGAGGAGAGACAGAAGGAAACAAGCTATGGTGGGAGGTAGCAGGAATTTGCCACTTATTTAGGTATGTTTTCAGGTATGTTTTATATGGGCATCTGGTATTGGTATCATCTTCAAATTAATTCTGAAGGTATATGGATTATGTGCGAGACACTGATAGAGGTGATAGAGACACCTTCCATTCCCACAAGGTGCCCATGTAGCTCTGTGGTCTGAGTCAGAACCCCCTGCAAGAATAAGAAAAGCTCTCACAAATTGGCACAACAATTGGCCAACTGGATCGCCAAAAGACACCAGTTAGCATGCTAGCAAGATTTTATCAGTGTTGTTGGTGGTGTTTGCAAGGTTTGCATGCCTTTTAGGCAGGTAGAGATGATACACAGATTAGGCTACTGACTTCCTTAACAACACAATATGAACAATACAACCAGGCACTGGCATACACTCTAATGAAGATCAATGCACTGACTTTTGAGGTTCATGTTGTCAGTCAGTGTTCATGACCTGCACAGCGATGGAGCCTGCAGTCGGTTGGCCCCTGCAGTGCCTAATGTCAGTGTTATTTCAAAAGGGCATCTCACTCTGTTGCACAGCCACCTCTTTCTCTGCACTATGCTCTTTGCCAGCCGACTGAACACAGCTTCTGTTTCAGCTTTCGCGTCCGTAAATCCTACACCGGCTCTGTGATCATTCTATACCACTTTTTCACCAGTCACTCCATCAGCACTCATTTAGTCCTCATCCCTTCATCTTTTTCCATTCATCTTTTTTATCTTCTCTAGGTGTGGCCACAGACTCATCTCTTTCCCACACTACAGTTTACAATAGTTAGCACAGTGCAGGACAACCACACACACACACACACACACACACACACACACACACACACACTTCCAGATGACTGCTTTACACAGTATTATACTACTAACACATTTGGGTGCACTTGCAAAATGTACACACCTGTACATCTCAGACCCTCCATCATATATGCAACTGAATACTTTATATGGTATCAAACATAAAATCCATAAAATATCTGAACACACAATTACATACACATACACACAGAATGAATGAAAGACAGAGAGAGTGATCAAATGATAGACAAGCTCAGTTTGCAGTTTCTTACAGAGCTCGAGACAGAGAGAGAGCTGTTGTCCACCTGGCCAGATCAGTGGTGTAGTTTACAGCAGTCCAAATGACACGGAACATTCCCACCAGGCTCAACACGGGAGCTCACCCTGCTTCCCTCACCTCACCTCCCCTTCCACCAACCCCACAGTACAGCGCAATAGTCTTTACGAGGCAGCCAGGAAAGAGGGGAGGATCTTACACAACACAGAGAGAAAGAGAGAGACGGAGAGAGAGAGAGATATGCAGACAAATTGACAGATGGACAGATTAATGACTTGAACTGCTTATGATATACACCGGAAATCTAATCCGTAATCCAAGCTAACAACACACCCAAACCCTCCAACAAAGTTATATGAGAATAGTGCTGACATTGGTGTCATTGTACTGCAGGATCCATGTCAGGCACTGAATCCTAGCAGGCAGGTAGCCGGGTATCAGAGCGATCTCTTTTCACAGCGCTTGCTGTCCTGTGCCAACCATTCATTCCCAGCACAAACAATGTCACAATTTTCCTCTCGTTTCAACCTTTTTAAACCCATATTTTTCTTATTATTAAACCTGGACAAGGGCAGTGGGTTATGTTGGGGGTTAAACTAGAGGTGAATTACACAACTGGGCACCAGATGTGACTGTTTTTTATGGGCCTACAGTAAGAGACCTGTCTAAATGGGACATGAGGTTTATTTACCAAGCGGATGCCCAGGGGTCTTTATAGGTTTGTCATAAGGTCAAAATAGCAAAACAGTGGAGCTTGTGCGCGGTTGAATGTGGTACCAGCCAATTCCAAGAGGCAGTGGTGATTGTCGGTACAGGCAACACAAGCAATAGCACAGGTCTTCAGTGGGGTCACATACCTCCCACCCATGACTCACAGGGTAGGCTAGAACCACTACTGCAACAGGTGTACATAGATCTGGGGTATATAATGAATGTCTGTCATGGTGTGGGCGACTGCCCTCCAATTCCCCTCTGCCTTTACAGAAACACAGAGGTGTGAATTTGCCAGCTGCTTCTGAGTCAAATGCCTGCTACTGATAAACAGAACTGGGCAGAGGTCATTCAGTAGCAGCTCCACTACAGTCACTAATGAGACAGGAGTCTGGGCATCTTGACAAGTCAGCCACTACAGAGCAGGTAGGGATCCTGCAGCTCAACTAGGAGCACAAGGTGCTAATGACACCAAGTTCATGGGGCTGTTTATTCTCTGGGAATACACATATACTATATTTACACACTGATCAAAAACGCAAACTTTCCCTGAACTGCATGTTGCTTTGGAAAACATGTTTGCTACATGCATGATGTTATGTACAAACAGGCCAAACATGACTTTAGTTTGTACTGTAATGTCACTGTAGCTTCACACTGTAGCTACACAGGACACTCATCACACAGGGCTAGAATACTCAGAATACTCTGTTATTTAACCACACATAGTGACACTGACAAGCATATTCTGAAGTCTGAGTGAACACTCGTCACATTTGGACACGATGAGTCAGAGGTCGACCTCACCCTTGCCAAACACTCTAGGGAATAAGATCATCCTGAAATGTGCAATGCCATCCTACAGTAATGCTGTCATAGGGAAACATGCAGCATGAAAGTCTATCCCAAATCCGCAATGGCATCTTTCTGGGTGACTTGCATGCATGGTTGAGAGGAAAAAACAAATACAGGATGGAGTAATTTGAGACCAGAACAAAGGCCAAGCCAGTTGTGGTGTTGGGAGTACATGTTTTCAACACAAAGCTTTATACCACAGGCGACATCCCTCACCCCTACACAAAAAACTCACACACTCATTAAGAGAGTCTCGAATGCAAAGGAAGTCTCCATGCACAAAGAGAATAATAACACATACTGTACATAGTAGAGGTGGGGGGGGGGAAATCGATACAATGTAGTGTTGCAATATTGTTCGGGACAATATTATATCAATCAGCGGCACCTAGCTCAATAGCTTAATATGTAAAATCTTTAATTCACTGAAGTTCATTAATATCTTTGATTGAATTCATTCACTTATATAATAAGTTAGATTGTGGAATTAGCTGCAGTAATATACCTAACCCATGTTAAAATAATAGGGGATTTATTACATTTACATTTACATTTAGTCATTTAGCAGACGCTTTTATCCAAAGCGACTTACATATGTGTGACTTACAATGTATACACATTTTACACTGATGGCACACTGCACATCAGGAGCAATTAGGGGTTCAGTGTCTTGCTCAAGGACGCTTTGACAGGGAATCGAACTAGCAACCTTCTGATTACTAAACGACTCCTCTACCACTGTACCACTTATAGACGCTAAACCGCCTAAATAACTTTCCTCTTCACAATCTCATATCACAAAAAGCTATGTTGGCTCAGGAAACCACATCACTCCATTAACACAACATCTCTAATGAACTACAGTTAGATAAAAGATGGGAAAGGCACATTAGGTGCACATAAGCTATGCAAACGCCTGTGAAGCCTAGTTTAAGGCCATTCTCAAACAACTAAGGACACGTCTATTGATATTCAAACATCTTACTCAAGAATGGCTTTGTGGCCGTAGAAAGACATCAAGGCAGTTCAACAAAGAAACAGAGAATAGCACGAGAATGAGTCAGTTGTATTTTGTAATTGACAAAACAAGGTTCTTCAGTGTAATATGGCTGCCTACCCAAATTTCAAACCATCCTTCCTCTGCCAGGTCCATATAGGAATGATGATCATGTGTATATGTGTATGCATGTGTGTGTGTGTGTGTGTGCGTGTGTGTGTGTGTGCATGTGTATGCCTGTGTGTTTTTGTTTGTGTGTATGTGTATGCATGTGTGTTTTGGTTGTGTGTGTGTGTGTGTGTGTGTGTGTGTCTGTTTTGTGAGGGACAGTAGTCTAAGTTCTCCAGTACGTAGACCAGACTCAGCCAAGGTTATGGGCTGCTCATGTTCTCTCCAGCCTCTCACTTTGATGTTGTACTGCTGAATCATTACACTCTCACTGAGGACAGAGGGACAGAGGACTCATTACACTCTCACTGAGGACAGAGGGACAGAGGGACAGAGGGCTATGTGTACAGTTTATAACAGCAATGAGCGGACTTTGAACACTGCAGTTTTGTTGCCAATCTCTCCTTCACATTAAATTCAGAAACTCATAGTGATGATGTCCTTGCTGCAGAGCATATTTAAACTATGACCTTTTCACTCTCTGTTGACAGTGTGATGAGGACTGTATCCTCCTAGCTCCAAGCTGAAAATATATACATATAACTTCACAGCTGACTGAGTAAGTTAGGTCATCTTTCAGTTTCACATATACAAGTGTCATTGGTGCTACTGACCTGCAAGCTGTGCTGTCTGTTGCACAGGTCATAATTGGCGTATGATGAGTATCTTGTATCACTTTTGGGAAGTTGTTTATAATACACCAGATTTAGTTCTCCACCTTCTCCCCTAAGAAAAATCCCTTTTTTTTAAAGGATGAAACTATACCACACCGGAAGATAAGTTAACACAGGAGTCCATAAAAGCAGAAAGACACTAGGACACCAGGAAGGCTAGCAATGAATGTTTACAAGCTAATGGAAATCCAATAAACAATAAATCAAAGTTCACTGTGGTCTAGAGTCAACAATAGGCCACTTAAATCTTAATGATAGAATTAACAACTTTTATTGTTAACAAGGCTTGTGTGCTATAAGACTCCCCCACCCCCCAAATACACTCCTTTTCAGGCCTAGCTCTCCTTGAAGGATCATAGGATAACTAACGTCAAAACCATTTTTGCGTATTGGTATTAAGCGCATTATATTTGGCATTGGCACCAATGACTGAAGAACAGATCATTTTCAAGTGTTAATGAAAAAATCCCAAACTTATTCAAAAACACCCTCTTATATTATCCCACTCATGATGAATAGTTTGTTTTTAGGAGAACCACCACAGAATCACTTCACTTTTATCTAATTTAACATCTGCTTCATAAAATGTCGCAGACTGTTCATTGCAGATACCTGAGCAAAGAAGGCATACATGGATACACGCACACACAAAGTGTCACACGGAAACACACACACACAACCACTCCTTAAACACACATGCATGCACAGCCAAGCGTCAAGCCCACAGTGCACATACATACATACACACAGGTGTCACATTCCCATGGTCGTGTTGAGATACCCTTGACAGAGAGATGAGAGAGGTGTAAGGTACACTTTCATCTTTTCAGTGCAAAGAACCGGTGTTAGCCAAGCAATGACAAAACACTTGAGCCTAGTGTGTATGTTGATGTGCTGCTTTCCTCTTATGAAAGACCTATTTGACTCAAGCTCAGACAGTAGCATTGCAATGACTATCAGAGGCATAAGAGATTTGGTAATACTGTGTGTAGAACTGGTCTACAAATCTGTCCGCAAGGACTGTTCACCTCCATTTGATTTCTGATTTAGATCTTGCATGGAAAAGCCTCAGCAAAGAAAGAGTATCTGTGAATACGAACAGTCAAGTTATATTTGCATCGCTGCTCAGGAAGAGTTTACGAGGAGGAAGTGGTGCAGGAATATGGCGATTGATTGTATGACTATGACATGGTGTGATCATATGATGGTGTCCAATATGAACATGAACTGCATAGCGGTGTGTGAAGAGTTTGGTGAAATAACACATCTTGGCCCTCATAAATGAAGGTTTGCTGCAGCTCGTCACAGAACCCATTAATGTGAAAACATCCAAAGGGTCCTGGTGGCACACAGCACCCCTCCTGATCCCCTAGTCTGTGGCCAGACAGCAGCTTACTCAGCACACACACAACCCTCGTCTGAGGCAGCTCAATGCCACGACAGGGTTGAATCAGACCCACAGTCAGCAGTCAACTGACACCTTGGGTATTTACCATAACCTTTAACCTCAGAGCAGTATCTGACCCTACAGTAGCTTCTATGTGATCCAGGAGCTGGGTGGAGATCCTGAGTCATATGATGTCCAGACAGAGGAAATATTGTGTTTTTCCCCAGAGTGCCGTCCTGCTACGCTATCTTAAAATCTCTGTTCTGGTCTCACACACAAAACCTTGACTCTCCCAAAAAAATCATTGCATCTCAGCAATTCTCTGGCTGTGTGTCCCCACCTGGTGAGAAGGGGGAAAGGGTCAGATCAGCCCCCAGTGAATTGAGTCACTGTATTGCCTTGGAAAGTGCTGCTGCCCGATGACAGTAAAATATTTTATGCACATCTTAACACAAGCGTCAGGCCCTGACCAACAAGGCCGGGGCACCGTGGGTAAGTGTTAACAGAGATAATATTATTGAACTGGGCTCTTGTTAAGCTGATCTGTGCTATCACTTGGATCTCATGTTACAAAAGCAGCCCTTCTGTAAAGTGATCGGAGTTGTAACAGACCGCAAAATGTCTCCCTACTCTGCTTTCAGAATGAACGAATGCACACCCAAATGCCAACAGAAAATAAGTGCGAGTGAAAAATATATCTTAATTGTCATTTGTGTGGAGTTGAGTGGGCCACAGACTCCTTGTAAATTACATATGGTAGTAAGCAATACTGTGAATTTGTCCTAATTAGTTTTGTTTGAAAAAAAAATCCAGCATTTTACACAAACTGTTGTTATATTTCATGGTAGAGTAAAAAGAACATTTTAAAATGCAGTTGTGCCTCTTTCATGTGTTTGTGAAGGCATGTGCTGATTGCATTAAGTCCCTTTCTGTCATTTTACAACTCCAATAAGATTTCAAAGCCGTCTGCTTCTTCATTTACACCCTCTCTCTCTATTTATGTGTTTATGACATATTTTAAAAGCCACAAAAGTAGCTGGTTTTATTGAAGGAGGGAATACTGAGACATAGAAATGTGTATTTTTCAAAAAAAATGATATGTCAAAAGAACTATAAAACATTCAGCCACCCACTGTGCCTACCATAAACCATACAGAATAGCTAACCATTAGACTTTTCCTAGGTTTTTATAGAAAAAAATGGGATAAGGAGGATAGGATAAGATAGGGGGAAAATAATCCAGGCTGCTTGGAGCATTGAAAAAAATAAATATATATATTCTGTAACTATCCAATAACAATAGGGTCAACGTTACTGTTTAGTCCACAGTTATACTAAAGTTAATTTAAAATATACCTTTCATTCGAAGGCATCAAGACTAAAGTTCAAGCAGTGCACTGCTACAGACTATTTTCCATCAGACAAATATTTCTTGAAGCGAATAACAACCCATTATTTGTTGGAGTGTGGCTATAAGTCACTTTTCAGAAGAGAGTATTTATAATGCTAGAGAAAGGAGCGTCGTTTTTGGTGACTTACCTTCCACAATGCAACTCTCGTTGACGGACCACTCTTCTCCACTTCGGTCATGCAGAATCGGTACACGCATGCTTCCCGAACTTCACAATATCACTGTTCTAGTTTCACCGATAACTTCACAGTAGGACATAAAATAGTATGCACAGGCTACTAGTTGACTAGGCTTTCAAGCAAAACCATCTAGGCAAAAACACTGATTTGACAGGAGTTCAAGATCCATAGAGCTCTCTTTATCTCTCTCTTTCCCTCTCTCACTCGCTACTAGAAGTGGGAGGATACTCAGTAGAATGGGCTCATGGACTGAATAGCCAAGTCCATGACCGAGAGAGAGAGGCTCTTTTCAAGCCTAATCAATGCTGTTAACCCTTAAAGTCAGAACTCATCGACTTGGGTTTACAATTCAACGCAGTATCGATAGAGGCAATTTCTTGAAGTCTTTAAGTTTGAAATTATTGAAGGCAATTATTTTATACTAAGGCAATTATATTGTATTAAGTACGCTTAGGTAAATAAGCTAAAGAAAATAAAAAAGTTAACAGGCATACTACTACTGCACAATATTATAGCTTATTGGTGTATTTGTTATTACATCAACACGTGCACCAGCTGTTTAGTGATGGTTGTGCGCAGGCTAGTTTTACAATTGCTGTTATTTAGAAGCGGCTTTTATTTTGAATACAGAAAGCTCACTTCCGGTTCCGACGTTTGTGAAAAACTTTTTTCTCTACTATGGATGATAACTACAAGAGAGCCGATAGCAGGATTTAAAAGTGATTCTGCATTTACGGGTTGTAAAAATGTTCATTGACCTTTTGAAACAGAGCGCCGCATGGAGGCTGTTTTAAAAAATGTAGAGAGCACGTCGGAGTTACTGGCCGTTTCCCAGACTGACTATATAAAGCAATGGGATGAAGGCACAGTGGAAAGGGCTTTCCAGTGGGCCGACTACTGTGAACACATCTATAACAGGTTCAACGCAAACTCAACTATCAGAACGGCCATACAAAACAAACTGCAACAGATCAACGAGCGCCTACGTAAAACTTTCACAGAACACCGGGATCTGACTTTTCCCGACTTGGGTCGCTGTAGGGATGTGCTATTGGTGAGTTTGTTGAAGAACCCCGCCTGTCCTTGTTCTGTCATAAAATCTCTTATGGGCAGTTTTAAACCAAACGAGGGAAGCGGAGAAGTGGCTCAGAGCTTCTCCCACCTCCCCCGGTCGATTTCGTGTAAGTCAGCTGGGGAAGTCTTATGGACCACCAACGTTAATCGGAGAGCCGCTGGTTGTATATGTATGGAAGCTCTGGTGAAAGGTTCGATCTTAGGTGAGCACATACAAAAACTTCTCTCCCACGCAGGTAATGAAAGCTTCGTTAGAAACCTGTTGGACTCTGTTTCTCAGCCTAGCAGCAAGGAGGACAATGCTCCCGAAATTATTGCAGGTGCTCTTCTTTCCTGTCAAGATGTCACGTCTTATGATGTCACCAGAAACTTCATCTTCACCTGGCTGCAGGCTAACCCAAACTCACTGCTGAGCATGTGCCAGGTGTTGCCAGTGTTGACTTTGACCAAACTGGCACAGCAGTCAGAGCAGTTTGGACTGGCGTACATGGGCATACTGAAAAATTGGGCATCAGCTATGTCCTATGATGTGACTGCAGGTGAATGGATGGCGAGTGAAGGAAGCAGTGTGCCATTCATAACACTCATAGAACACCTCAGATCTTTACTGTCAAGGGGAGACCCCCTGGAAAGGGAGACACTGAGAGAGCTGCGTGAGATGAAGGAGTGTGATGGTGGGTTTGAGGAGAGGGGTCTTAGTGTATGGGGAGATGCCCTGTCTCAGCTGAACACAGGTCAGTCAGGCTACCAGCATCAACTGACTTAGTGAACCGCACCCATGAAAAGGCAAACCACTGAACAGCGCAGGCATCTTCTGGCCAGTAACCTTTTGAATTGAATTATACGATGGTTTACTGTTCATTGGGGTGTCGTTTTACTGAATGTATGAATTGATTAATTTCTTCCAACATCTTAATTTGTTTGAATGCTCTGTGGGGAAAATAAAGTGCCATATTTTTATAGGGTGTCTTTCTAGCCTCCAGAAGATAGAGGGCAATGGTGCTCTTTCACATCTTTTCACATGTTAGAAGCCTTTGCAATAGTTTGTATCTCAGTAGAAACAGTTCAGCTGTCTCATTTACTATGTGGAAAGGGTGTCCCTCTCTCAGGGTCCACAGAAGAAAAACAGGAAATGCAACCTTTTCCTTGACTGTTTAAGGGGCTGGGTTCATCTGGTGCATCCTTTGTGGCCTTAGATTGCCCAAAGTTCTCTTAATAGATAATAAGACATCTGCTAATTTGGCTCTTTGGCATTGATACTTTTTTTGGGAACACATCCTCCATTTAAGAGCAATATGACTTCAGATTTTCAAATGTAAAAATTCCCTAAATGTATTCAGTTGATCTAATACCTTTAGGGTATGGTTATCTTAAATGCTGGCCTATCCTTGAGATAGCAATTATGTTGATTGTTGTTGCCATGTTGAGCAACAGCATTGTGTGCAGCAAGAGAGTACAGCAGGAGAGTGCTCAACAGTCTGCCTTTACTGACCTTTGACCTTTAGCTTACCTCTTCACCAATGTCAAAGCAGACCTTTTGCACTCAGTACAGTGATTCCTCTCAAGTAGGTGGTCACACTCACACAGATTTCTGTCTGGTCTTGTGTACGCTTTAACATGCATTCATAAATATTATCACAGTAATCCAGGTTCTCCCACATGTCTTAGCCACCAGAGACCTAGTTTTTTTAAAGTGATGTTTCCACCAACACCTATTTTTGGTCAGTTTGGCTGGAGGAATACATTACTAAGGGATTTGTATTTCTGTGTAGGTCATGAGAGGTCTATGGAAAACTGCATCTACACCACTAGAGAGAGAGAGAGAGAGAGAGAGAGAGAGAGAGAGAGAATCTCTAAAGGATTTTAAAGTTTTATCTTGGCTTTAGAGCTTAAATTACATACTGACTGGACTGACAAATAACTAACCTGCTTGCTGATCCTATTGTGAATGTGATTCCAGTCAACTAGTTTTATGTATACAGATCCATGAGAGCATTATTCTTCATGGCAGTCAGCAGTCCATTATCGAAGTGGTAGGTAATATAAGATTAAAAAAGAAAATCCCAAATACGTTTAAAATCTAATCTGATTATGCTGTTACCAACTCTAGTAAATGTAGCCAATCAGATGAGATTTGTTTGGTAGTACAACTCAAAATGAGCTGAATGTCTGCAGACAGAAAGAGATGATCACCATTCCCCACCATGGTATTAAAGGAACGGGGGTTGGTCTAGGGCTCCTCAAATGTTCCATACAAAAATGAAAACTTGAGTTAAGATGAGGTAGAATTATCCCTTACACATCTTTTCCTCGGGTGCCTTTGAGATGTTAAACTATGAAGATGCACCATCTTATATTTGTATTTCACTAACAATAGTACAGATGAATAGAATTATTTTCCGTCAGTCATTTCTATTCACCGTTCATTTTAGAAATTATCTTAACATGGATTCGTGCACATAAATCCTCGCCCTGGCAACTGGCTTTCACCTAGTCATAATCCTGACTCATTACCATCCCTGGTAATCCTTTCATGCCACAGAAACGGCACATTCATCACTGAGATGAAGATATTACCCAGCCAGCCAACAGCATGACAGATGGTGGCATCCGCATCACCCAGGCAACCAGAGATATCAGCCAATAAGATCTCATCTTAAATTGAAAGTAAGGGCCCAGGCAGTGTCGTGCTCCACCCAAATTGGTCCCTGGGGAAAAAAGGACACATGCTGCCAAAGGTGCCTTACGTCGGGCTGTCAGGACTGCAACAGGGATGTATATGTATGTGCACGTGTGAGTTGGGGGTGGGGGGTATTCCAAGGTTACCAGAAGGGTAATGATTTATCAGGTCATTTTCTGCTGTTAACACACAGGGTTTAGGCACACCAGATCACTGCTTAAAATGATCCTATTCCCCATACTCTATATCTGTAGAAATCAGTGAAGTGTTTGTTGAGGAAACTGTTATACAAGCATTCACTTCTCCCCGCTAGACACAGAAATCTTTTCTTTACAAATATCAACAACCTTTCACCAGAATGGTGGACTCTGCCTTTATGTGACATTTAATTACAAGTGAATGCATGTGAATTAAGGGTACAGCCCTGGCTTCTGGCGAAAGGTTGTTAATATTTGAGCTTAACAGCCAATTGAATTACCCCTCCATGCCCCTGAAGCAATGTGGTTGGCTGAAATTGTGTGTGGTTTGGTTCGAGCCACTGTATTTGTTTTCTATTTACAGAGTCCGGACTGTTTACAAACACCAGAGATTTTTGGAGGAGCAATAAGATGAATTAGATAAGATGTTGATTAAAATTGTGGATTTCACCTTTAAGTGTATACGTTACGTTTTTATATACATTTCTTTTCTTTAACATTAAATGCAAGGATTTGGATACATTCTCCTGTACATGCTAATATCTCATGGTTATATCGTTATGTCTGCCTTCATTCTGCTTTTTTCCCATTCTCTCTCTCACTCTCTCTCTCTCTCTCTCTTTTGGCCCTCATCTCCTTGGAAACCATGGAAACGAGTCTCCTGTGAGATGTGGGGAGGCATCAAAGCTGTTAGCAAAGCCAACACAGACACACACGCAAACACAGACACACACACAGGGTCAATGCTTAAAAAGAGGCAGATAGATCAAGTGACGCATGCCATTATTTACCATACTTCAACAGTACATACTGTAATTCGGGATAATGATTTCAGGGGAGAATAAAAATATCTTAATAGCATCTTATCTCATCTTATATCTTAGCACTGACTGATGCCTTTAAGCTATTTTTAAATATACCACCCTCAGGAAGGCATACACCCATACTATAGATCCCTATGTGTACTAGAGAGCCTCTGTGTGTTTCTCAGGATTCTGACAGCTGTTTGGCTGGTCCCTCAGTGTGCTTTGGAGTTTTTCCAAGTCTTTTCTTTATCCAGTCCCTCTCTCCCAATCTTGGTCTCTCTCCCTCTGTCTATCCACACTCATTCTGTTCTCCAAGCTGTTTCTCACACCACAAATACTCCTTTGCTTTCTCATGTTCCATCTTCTTACACCTTTCTTTTGCTTATCCACCTGTTCAGGAAGGGCTTTTGTAACCCTAATTTGAACAGCAGAAACTATACAGGACTTCTAGCATAGACCTCATATACTCTTATCTTGGCATATTAAATCACTTTTAAACATTTTACTCTGAACAGTGAGGAAGTAATTGTCACATAATACCTTCTATTTCAGCCAAGGCACCACCACAAAAGCTTGTGGTCTTTTGAATCCACCTCTACAATCTTTGAACATATGTTATATAACGCTCTAATGACTGAGTCTTATCTAGCATCAGTCTGTAGCGAATCAGAAACGAATCAGTTTCCGGGACCGGTCAGCTGCTGCCTGGGTTTGCAGCAGGAGCATGTGGCGGCAACCCCAGGAAGTCCACAAATGAGGAGCACATTTCAAGGCGGGGCACCAATTACCCTCAACCAGCAGAAAGCCGTAGAGGTGCGGCAACATCTCACTCAATCAGCCCGTGCACCTGACGCCCGGGCGGGCGCTCGGAAAACACCAGCGACAGCGGCACGCTTCGTTTAGCAGCTGACGCGGAGCAGACGGCCAAGAGGTGACGGGGTAAAGATACAAGGCTGCGACTGCAGGGCACATATGCAGTGGAGGAGAAACATCAACCCTGCAAACACGATCTGTTTGGAGGTGTAACAGTTAGGCAACACTGCACAGTGTGAGAGAAGAGATTTTCACACAAACAAATCTTAATAAAAGTACGCTCATGCCCAGTAATTGCTGTAGGTAATAGAGACTAGGTCTCTATTATTTTTTTATAAATCAGGATAAGATATTCACTCATTTTACACACATGCCACTGCTGACAAATGCTTTTAGAGTTTTTTTTTAATTATTGTTGTTAAGTGATGTAATTTGATTGAATTGATTTCAGCAGGGTGTCATATTTTCTTTCCTGACATGGATTTAGCGTTCCAAATCCAGTTTTGTTTTCCCCAGTAACACTTCTATTGTCAACTCTGACTCATACCACTGCCTTGGCCAGAATTAGCTTGCAGAGTGTTCCACCTGACACAAGCACAAGATCAGCGATGTGCGTGTGTGAACTGTGTGTCGAGTGGCTGCCCGTCTACTCACAGTCATGTGAGATCAGGCTCATTAACACTGTCTATGAGGCTGGCAAGCAGCTCGAGATGACTCTTTCCCACCTCATGCCCAACATCACACATGCAGCCCCACCGCTGAGAGCCAGGGTGAGGTGGAAGAGAGGGGAGGAATGGAGGGAAAGAGTGATGAGGGAGAGAGTGCAAGGGATGGGGACAGTTGTCACTGCGTTGTCACTCAGATATATTGCTCAGAGACATTTTTTGTGTTACTACTTCACTGTCCATCTCTGTGTGTTTCCTTCTCTCTCTCTCTGTCTCTCACTTTCGCTCTCTCACTGTCTCTCTGTCTCTGTATCTCTCTTCCGTGTCCTCTTTACTTTACTTTATTTTGTCTTCTTTTGATGTGTCTCAGTTCTGTGTTCAAATAGCCCATTTCAATAAGGCTGTTTTGTATTTCACTCAATTAGAGCACTGTCCGTAGCAGCTGTTTTGTTCTTGGTTGAGATGCAGAGATGCACAGAGACTGCACTGTACGCTCTCACGAATCACAGATTTTAGTGCAGAAGGCCACCACACACACGTGCATTTGTACTTGTTTTTTTAGCCTCATAAATAAAGACTATTCTGTAAACAAGTATTAATACTATTGCCCCCTAATTCTCACTTGGCTCCAAACACAGCATATTCCCTTCTTAATTTGATAAGAAATTTCCCCTGTGGTTTTCCTTTTGGTCTATGTAGATCTCCTGATTTGTGCTTCCGCTGCACCCACTTCTAATCAAAGGACTCAAATGAATTGTGTGTGTGTGTGTGTGTGTGTGTGTGTGTGTGTGTGTTGTGTGTGTGTGTGTGAGACAGTCAGAATGTCAGTATTGTATGAGTGTGTGTGTGTGTGTGTCTGAGCCTGTTTGAGCAGTATTCATCTGAGGCCCCTGCCACCAGTCCCTTACACCCATCTGGCATGGATCAAGACCCTCCCCCTCCCTCCATCGGGGAAAGAATCCCTTGTTTAGCATGTGCCCCAGAGTGCTCCCCTCTCTTTTCCCCACCTCCCCCTCACCTCCCTCCCCTCAAGCCCAGGCTGCCCCTCCCTGTAGGGGATCACTGTCAGACGGAGAGATGAGGGGGGCCTAAGCTGCACCTGAGCCCTGACGCACAAAAGACCCCCCCCCCCCCCCCCCTCACACACACACTCACACAAACACACTCCCACTGCCATCTTCAGTTCTCTCATCCATCTGTGAGCATCTCTTGTACCATGCTATGTGTTATCATACTTGGAGGATTTTTTTTAGATGTTTTAGACCTTTTGTGAAATATTGTTTTTTAATATTGTTGAGAATGTGTGATTGTACATTATACAACAAGCAAGCGACTGAATGTGTTGGTGTGAAAAGACAGGTGCTGTTGCAATGCTATGTCAAGGCTTCCCTCGAGGTTAAAAGGTATTTTAAACTAAAACAAAACAACAGGCTCTGCATGTGGTCTGTTTGCTAGTAAAATATGAACATAGTGAATAAGAGTACAAGAAAAAAAGGAATTCATCTTTCTGCATTATGACAGAGAGATGGAGAGAGACAGAGAGAGAAAGAGGAAGACAGAGAGAGGTGACTGGCAGATTGCCTATGGGGAATCAATGATCCGCTCGAACCCTTGAAGCCTGAAAAAAAGAAAATGGAGGCAAAAGAACAAAAATAAAAGTGCTGTGTCAGTCCGCAACAATCTGCTGCTATTGCAGCATAAGAGCTATTTTTGGAATTAAACTCAGAGAGAGAGAGGTCTCTGTTTAGAAGGGGAGGGGGAGAGATGTTTCATAAAGTAAAACATCCCCAATAATCTCCTCAGCGCAAGAAGGAGAGGGACGCTTGCATACTGTACCTCTCTCAGATCTTCTCTCGAATCCTTCACTGACCCTCACTTGTCCTTTCCCCTGAGTGAATCTGGGATTGATGGCGGAGGCTCAATATTGTTTTGCGAGCCAAAGGTAATGAACTCCTTTGTGTGAGGGAGAGCTGCAGGAGGGCCAGCATATTACATTTCAGTGCCAGAGGGCAGTTCAGCACTTTGGAGTTGTAATTTGAACACTAATTACAGCAGTAATTCCTCCGTGGCTGAGCAGTAATCATAAAGGCCATCAGCAGTCAGTCTGGGAATACAGGTGATGGAGACCAGCTTGCAGCACGGGGGAGACCTCACTTGCTCTGGGATATCACGTGTTGAAGGACCCAGTGGCTCTCAAACACCAATAAAATACCATTCAATAAACATGAGAGAGCAGTTTTGTCTTTGAAGTGAATTGATTTCAGGTTTTCTCATCCACTATAACCTTGTGTCTGTATTGGTTGGTAAGCAGTGCAGTAGTTTCTTTTGTGTGATGCAATAGAGAGTTCAGACATTGTTGCATACTTAAGCGCTCAGTTCTCTCTTCAAGACCATCTGCGAGACCACTTACCAACACTATATATGTGGGTCATATGTTAAACCCAACTACAACACAGAAAAACAACAGGAATAAATCCTATTGAACCCCTGATATATTAGCATGTGTAAATGGAATATGTTAATTGCAATATATCCTGTTATTGATGGAATACCGAGTCTTTCACTTCTGGCACTAATGTGTGTATGGTGTGCATGCTGTGGGGGGGAGTTGTATGTTTGGAGCATGTGTGTGTAGAGAGGGAGGGTCTATTAGATAATTATATGAAACCTTGGTCCCACAGGAATGGTGCCCTTGCTGTCATTAAATTGTAATTCCAGATCTGGGCCATTGGAGCACAATCTATACCAGTCTCAGGAGACGCCTAGAACACCTGCCCCCTCCCACCCATTTACACACACACACACACACACACACACACACACACACACACACACACACACACACACACACACACACACACACACACACACACACACACATGCTCTTTTAAGCACTCACAACAGATGTATCATATACATATAAGGAAACTTCCATATTTGGAGCAAAGTAACATTATTAAATAAAACTTCAACAAAACTGTCATATATCCCAAATTGTATGACTGTATGACAAACATGGCTGTTCGGCTCAGCGCCACTACAGAGGGGTCCGAGGGTCGTGAGGGCAATTGGCGTAACCAGCGTGGTTGGTTGGCTGTAGAAAAACACGTCTCGCTTGGCTGGTGGCAGGATTAAGTGCTGTGTCTGATTACGGAGAGAATGCAGGGAACAGGATGGCTGGGCCATCAGGGTCTGTTGCTACCTCTGTGCTAATGTGTGGTGTATCTCCAATATGCCCACCTTAAATATACCCAATGACTATGTGGAAAATGATACCAAATTACACTCCATTCAAAGGGGAATTCACCATGAATGCGACATGGGATTTATCTGCAGAATTATACAGAATTGGTGAACCATGGCCAGAAGGGAATGGATTATAATTGATGCAGCGACAAGGATATTTACATATGTAAATACATGCAAGAGGAACACACACACACACAAAACACTTACAGTCACACACCCAGACACACACAAAGAAAACTGAACTCCTCCAAAGACACTCAGCACTTTCTCAAACGGTGTAAAGAAGTATTGATCATTCATTTATTTAAATTTAACTCAACAGTAGTAATTTGTCACCTGAAAGAGGGTCAATAGCACCAGTGGCTGATGAGGAGAGAAGATATCGACCCAAGCACTTCCTGTGGGGGCAAGAGACGGAGAAGAAGGTAGAAGGTTCACATGGAAGATCTCAGTACAATCAACAGTATGTGCTGTCAGTCAAAAGACAAAAAAACTACATATACTGATATACATCTACAGTGTCATGTTGTCAGTATATTAGAGATATGTTGCAACAATCACCAATTATTTAGTTATGTAACAGTGCAGAATATATTATATTTATTAACATAATATAAATATAATATATAGATATACATATTTTAAAATGCATATGCACATAGACAGAGAGATGACGTGTCTTAACATCTCCATAAAACCTCTATGAACTGTATGAGTTTATCCTTACAGGACAAAGGACCCCAATGTAACATGGTTAAATATAGTATATAGTATACTGCTGTCCTTGCCACTAATACCTCTGTTGTTTTGAGATTAAGGGACCCAGCAACACTCATGGAGACTGTACAGAGGTATGTGAGTTTGTGAGTTTGCATGTGGATTTGAATGCATGTGTGTGTGTATGTGAGAGAGAGAGAGAGAGAGAGAGAGCGAGAGAGAGAGACCTATGTGATATCTGGTTTTTCTCTACACCAGAGCCATTAGCAGAGCTTGAGTAGGGTGCAATGCTCAGGGGACTTGACCATTGATTACCTAATGAGACTGAGAGGAGGTAGGAAGAAAAGAGGGGGAGAGCATAAAGAGGAGTCCTCAGGAGGTGAGAGGAGGACCATTATAAATGAGAGGATAATGTATGTATGTAGATAATGTATAGGATATTGTATGTATGTAGATAGTTTTGTATGTGTGTGGAGCTCCTGCTTAGCCTATGCGTCTGGACATAGCTTTATGAGATTATGTATTGTTTCATGGCAAAATGGGTAGATGGCTGGTCAAACATGGCATTTCCTAATAGAGCTCCCATGTGCAAGTGTGTTTTGGCTGTGTTGTGTCTTGTGTGAAGTGAAGCTTTGCTGTCCTGTGTGAAGTGAGCCTGTGCTGTCTTGTGTGATCTACGAAACTGCTATTTCCTGTGTAAAGTCAGAGGCTGGGTGGTGTTGCCGTACGATCGGAGAAACTATGCTGTTTCCATTGGACATTGTGATTGTCTTTTTTGTCAGTTTCATCCCATGTATTATGAAACGGAAACTTTTAAAGAATTAATTGTGCAGATAAAACTTTATATGCAGGTTTTTGAGTACTTCTTTGCTTACCAGCAGTCTTACTGTTTGAATATTTTGTTCTATACTGGGACGTTCCGCTGCAGCTGCTTCCCCTCCCCTTGCCTGAGATGAAACTTGTACGTGATGTATGTCCTTGAGAAACTTGTGATGTACTGTATGTCCTTGAGAAACTCTGCTACCTAGGTACTGTCTTAACACCAACAGGCCTCACCCCCTCAACAGTAACTTTCCATTAAAAACAAGTCGTGTAATAACTGAATAGCTGTGTGGGTTTTCTATTCTGGGATTCACTCTTCCTGAGAGCTGGGTCTGCAAGTTGGTTAAAAATGTGTAACCTTTGCTGGGTGTGTTGGAGTTTGTCTAAATTCAAAAAGGATATTTTCACCACACTGTATTTCTCTAGGACTAGGATATAATGTATAGCTGTGGTGGAAGTGGTGTGGTGTGACTTGCAGTATGAAGTCATATACATACTAACGGGTTTGATGAAATCAATACCAGAAGAAATGATGAGGCGTGGAGGGACTGTGTTGGTTTGCATTCTTTTTATATATAAAATGATAGATTGAGCATTTATACAGTAGAACACTTTCTGACATTAACAAACCTTTTCATTTGACACAATATCAATAACTTGTGCTGTTCAATAATAATACACATGTTTCAAGCTGAGGCAATAAACCAGGAATGTATCATTTAGATCAATTAAATATTTGTGCAATTCTGAATACCGACATAAGGAAAGTTGTACATTCACATCACATCTCAGTCAGACTGAAATCAATTATGAAGATTTTGGTGAGTCTATGATTCCACATTCTCCACAGAGGAGCATTACATGTACAAAAAAATCCTCCTGTTTTCCAACATCAACAAGAGTTCCCCACATCCCCAAACCCACCCACACCCAGAGGAAAAATAAATGCCCATATTCATGGCTCAGGGTTCCCCACCGGGACAATGCAATGTTCTTCCTAGATATCAAGCAGCATAAGTTGTAGACCCCAAAAGATTTTTTTTTTCATCACATGACTTCAAAACAATTACCATGACATCTGTCATTACCATGTTACACAACAATAGAGACCAGCCACCATAATCGTTGATTTATTGCATTTCGTATGAAAAATAAGCTTCCCAAACAAGCAATGTTTTGCCAACCACTACAGACATACATAGATGGGAAACTGGTGTCATACTTGAGGTCTCAGTGATGGTTTGTTGGATGTAAACCCAAAATATTTCCGAATGGCAAAAGTCAAACACTGTTACACAATCGTTTAAAACAACAGTGGAGAAATCCAGTGGACACCTGTCTGTGATTTTGGCAGGTTCTCTTGACACTTTAGCTTTTTTCTAAGGAGAAGTGCTTTTTTTCTCATAATCCCAACTGGACCTCTAACCAAAGACACAACAAACAAAACTGCACTTCATGCCCACGAGACTCAGTCCATGGCAAAATGGCCTTAGTAAGGATAACAAGCAGCACACAGATCACCAGCCCCACATCACGACAGTCTCACACAAACAGTAAATATGCATGTAAAAACACAACTTTTACAAATCAGATATTTCTTTTTTTTGTTTTCAATGATTTGTTGTCTATAGAATATTCATCAGTGCATTCAAAGTATCTTTAAAAACAGTGTTACAGATGCTGATGCTGATATGTATGATGTACGGTACAGATGGCATGACCATGGCACTCATTACAGAAAGGACTCTCTGACTCCAACTTCCCAGAGAAAGGGAAGTTTGAACTAGATAATGTGGAAAATGGTTACCAAATTGGACAGTTAGTTCCATGAGAAATCAGATTGAAAGTGAAATCATTTTTGATCAACATCTCTGTTTTTGGTGTGAAATTGGATCTTTTGTCCTCAGGTGCAAAAACACAACTGACAAAGGTTCTACGATCAGGGACAGATAAAGACGGCTGTCTGAAATGAGTGCATGTCACAAAATTTGATCAAACTACACAACTAGGTGGTTAAAAGACCCATCAAAGACCATGGGTTTCACCTATCTGATTTCTACCTAGAGGAAATGAATGGAATGAGAACTGTATCACAATTTAAACAAGTTTGCACCAAAAAAGTTAAAATATAACTTTACATGTAAGACCTTTTTATTCATAGTACATATTATATCTTAAATTGAGATATACAACAGTTTTAATATGTAATTTTGATTGCGCAAACCACAATAGATGTTCTGTTAAATAGATTTTGTGTTAAAGAGCTCTCTATAGACTATATGCATTACCTAAATGCCTTGCTCAGGCCCCTCTCTTTCTTTTTCTCTATGGTATAGTATAGCTCATCCCAACCAGAATATACAAAGTCCAGCCCAGGACTCCGCCACTTCCACCTAGTCTCCCTCTATCTTTTGGGAGAGATATCAGGTCTGGTATTGGCTATCATCCATTGTCAAAGTAAAGTTCATAAAGAAAAACAAACTTTTCTAAATGTCACCTCTGATTGAATCAGGTGTGTTGCATTCCTGTGCAGGACTGTATTTCTGTGTTTCTTTGCAAAGACGGTTTTATAGCACTACTATGAATTATTTACATTACCTGTAATCGTTTTATTATTTATATATCTATATCTCTTGCTATTGTTTACTATTTTATTACTTTTACTTACTTTTTGTATATCTATTTTAAATTATATTCTCTCTCTCTTTCTCTGTGTGACTCATCAGGAGAATGTATTCATGTGTAATACTGTGTGTTTATTTTCATGACCGATAGCTATATTTGCTCTGTATATCTACTTGTGCTCTAGGAGTAGTCCTCGTCCGGCCCAGCACTGTAGGGCTGTGTGGCTCCCTCCTGGATGTACTCCTCTGTCTTGTCCCAGCTCTGGGCCCAGCCGGTGTTGACCTGCGTGGTGGCCCCGTAGGTCTTGGAGGCCCCGCCGGCCCCGCTCTGGGCTCCCAGAGGCATGTGGCCGAGCGTGATGTCGCCTGTCTCCTCGGCCAGCTCATCCTCGTCGATGAAGCCACACTTCTCCTCGCTGGTCTCCTCTGGGTCGGCCCACGGCTGCTTTTCGCCGGATGCGAAGATACCATAGAAGATCACGCCCCCGTAGTGCACCAATGCTGCAATCAGGAAGACATACTGCCACTCGTCTCGGGTCTAAAGCCAAAACAATACAAAGCAATTAGCCACTTCTAATGCATGTGTGGTGCAAGTTTATTTATAAATGTAAACTAGACGTACCGCACAGCGGTGCATAATATGACCGCCACATGAAGTGAGACAATGAGCAAGAATAAAGCAAAACAAGATTTTTCCGTTTGAAGAAAAGTGTGTTTTCGAGAATGATTACGTTCCTGACAAGACGAGACTAAAATGTTTATTGTTCATCTCATTCTGAGGCGGCTGTACACTGATAGGGTGTGAAGCATTACCTGTGAGTAACGTTCTGCGGTTTTGAGACCTGTCTGGTGAATATGAGGATGTGTGTGACTTTATATCAGATATATTCTTGTGCTAAATTTGAGTATTTGGTGAAATGTATACATAAGCAACAATATGTGCGTCATTGTATGTACTTTTTGAAAAAGTTTTGAAAAAATAATGTTGAAGGCAAGAATATGTTTGACTACAATAGTAAATTTAGAGTAAATGCTACACACAGTATTGACATTTTGATGTATACGTTAATACCTTTTTTTTAGGTTGTATAGCCTTTTTCACTCTGGCAGGGGGACTGCCAATGGAAACGAGCCTTTTGGCTACAATTGGGTGCATTTACATCTTAATGTTCATGAATGTACACTGTCCCTCTTCATCAAATAAACAAATTGATTGATTGATTGATTTTTAACAGGACAGGGGTATACACTTTCATAATTATAAGTTTAAATATAGCTGCAAACGGCTATTGGGGTCCAAGCATTGGCTGGTGTTGGCTCCTGAATTTTGATTGGCTGTTGGCAGCCATTTTGTCGAACAAATGGAACTTTAGGCGATATGAAATTTATGTCCAAAGAATGTGGTAGTGATGCAGGGTGTCAAAATTCATGAAGTTTGAACCTTTACTTCACAAGATATAGGCTAATAGAGTGCATTCACAAGGTAGTGCCACTCCACAAATGAACCATAAAGGGCAACACCTAGGGACACAAACCTTATATTCCATATCAGTCATGTGGGGCTACAACTGTACCTGAAATACAACCATACATGAAATCGTTGACCAAAAATTGGTAAAAAAAAAAGAAAAGGACAAAAATTGCCTGGCGCAGTGGCGGTCATAACTATCACACAATAGCTAATATACTGCAAAAACAAGCGAGCATCTTTGTGAATGTATATTGTGAAATTAAATGTACTGATTGATACTGTACTGACTGATTGAAACATTGATACAATTGATAAATTCCTCAAATGTAAAAGGCATTTATTTTGCATTAAGCAGTGTTTGTGGCTTATGGTTGAGCTGTCACAGAGATCATGTTAGACATCTTCAGAGAGGTGAAATGAATAGGACTGTGGAGGAGAGGTTAAATGGGCAACATTACACACCTTGTTTTTGGTCATGGCACCCACGATGAGGGGGCAAACCATGCCTGAGAGGGTTCCCACACCATTGGAGATGCCCATGAGGATACTGGCATACCTGGGCGCAATGTCCAGGTGGTTCACATTAAACCCTAAGGGGTGAGGAGAGGTAAACCAGTGGGTAGATTGTCTTTGGATGATAAGGGGTGGTCAAAGGTCAAAATGGTTACACCACCACCTATACTAACTTGTGTACTTCAAGGTCTATGGTTTATATTCCTTCACCGTTTCATCAACATTATGCTACAATGATTCATTCTAATTAAACTGAATTTGCATTTTGTCATACAATTAACACTTGTCATTGTAACTTCCTGTACTTTCCTGAGTAATTTAAAGGTCTTCATCCTTCACAGCAAGTTGCCTTTGTATCGCCATCATCTCACCCAAGTTGTTTTGGTGTGTTTTTTCCGTTTCTGTCCAATTTACCCAGCATGCTCCTGGTCTCTCACCTGATATGGCGAAGCCACTGAATCCGACAGCCAGCACCAGGAAGGAAATGGCCACGCCCTTACTTTTGGAGAAGCCCACGACCAGCAGCAGAGTGGCCTCCATTCCAAAACCTGTCAGGGGGGAACAGCCAGAGAGAGAGAGGGGCTGTCATCTGCTACACTTTCATGAGACCATGAGCACTTACAGAAAAACTTCGGGATTCTTTAACCTGGGCCCTATTTCTAGATCTTTTTGGGTCAAAAATTTTACTCAGGAGTTAATGATCGAAATCGATCCAGTATTGAGTAAAAATAGGGCCTAGGTTAAAAAATCTCTATGTTTTCCTTTAACCTAGATCCTGCTCAATGGTACTAGGCACAACCTCACAATTTCTCTATACTGAGGTCCTCTCACCTCCACAGTTCATGATCTTCCTGACGTTGGTGGTGGACATGATGTTTTTGGCACGCAGATAATCAGCCAGCTGTCCCCCGATTGGCACGATGATGGTCATCACCAGGTGAGGCAAAGCTGAGACCATACCAACCTGGGCAGAGATGGAGCGAGAGAAACAGACAAAGAAGATTTCATATAGAGTATAGACTGAAAATAGCATGACAAAAAGTCCAGGCGGTGAACTACGAGCAGCCTCAAATTTTTCCAGGTCCATAGTATCTGAGTCTGACCAAACATAATAAACATGGCTTTCATGAAAACATGCTCCTAGCACCGCACAGCCCTGGAGACCATATCTAGGAACTGTAAAGACCCTGAGGAGAGTACTGTGTATGGTATTGTTCTAAACGAACCATGCCTTACTGGCAATACTGGTATCATGACATAATACAAAAGAGAACATGTACAAATGTATTTCTATATTTCATGGAAGATCTGGAGGTTTCTATGGATGGAAATGACTGATTTACAGTATGTCTACCTGTGAATTATAATCTGTTCCAAGACTCAAGGGGCAAATAGGATTGCGAAAGAGGAGAAGATGGTGTGTATACTGTAAGTGTCGGATATCATGTGTAATTTCTAGATAGTGTTATATTTACACCTGAGAGCCCTATAAAATAAAAACAGAAAACAGAAGATGGGAACAGTGCATTTTAATTCATCTCACTACACTATACTCTTCCGCTCTTGACGGTAATGGGACAGAATTCATAGGATGTGTAATTCTAGGAAATTATCTGTGTTTTTTTTTTTTACCTGCTGCACAAGTTTTATTGTTTAATTCTCTCTTGTATCCTCTATTCCATCCAATAACCCACCAGGGTTACGTTTCTTTGCCTTTAGTTTTATGCTTCTTGGGGTTATTTGCTTTTTCTGTCTTTTCTATCCTTTGAAAATACACACCAAATTTCCATGCCAGCCTTCACATAAAGGCCCTTAATTTTTTCCTTGCAACATCCATCTATATGTTCATTAATTAGAAACTAGGGCTGGGCAACGATTAAAAGTTTTAATCACGATTAATCGCATGATTTCCCTGATTAATCACGATTAATCGCATTTGTATACGCAAAATCCGATAATGAATTCAAAAGTAGTGTATAGCGCACTTTTATTTTAAATGTTCTGCCATATGAACGAAAGTGCAAACACTTTTAACATCAGCATTTTAATACAGTAGCAGTTAAATCAAATATTCAGTGTAAATCTCAACTTAAACAATGTTATCAAAGCAAATACAAAATTAAAGCTCATTGCCACTGCCAGGGCATTAATGTTATCCTGTTCGTCATGAAAAAGAAAAAAACTGGCCACAAAATCCTGAGCCACAATCATATAATTAAAACAGGCAATTTCTGAGGTAACAGCAGAAACATTTTACTTTCATCAGGGAGCAGCATAACCAGTGTAATTAAAGCTCATTGCCACTGCCAGGGTATTAATGTTATCCTGTTCATTATGAAAAAGAAAAAATCCTGAGCCACAATCATTTCATTAAAACAGGCAATTTCTGAGGTAACAGCAGACACATTTTACTTTCATCAGGGAGCAGCATAACCAGTATATGTTCAGTACCAAATCTCCCTGTTAGAGTGAGAAACCAGAAAACACTTTCAGTGCAGTTTGTCAATTCCTAGAACTTGACACTGTTATTTTAAATGTACTGCCATATGAACTAAAGTGCCATAACATTTGTTGTGCAAACATAGCATTTAACATCAGCATTTGTATATAGTAGCAGTTAAAGAAAATAAATACTTTGTGTAAATCTCAACTTTAACAATGTTATATAAAAAAAAAAAACTAAAGCTTATTGCCACTGCCAGGGCATTAATGTTTGAGTGTGGTGTTCACTGCTGGCAGTTACTGTGCTGCACATAGTCTGCCAAAGCCTCGCTCCACTGTTTGTTTCGTTGAATGATTTGCTGGTATCAACTGTGTGTTTTGCATTTAGGTGATATTTTAGACTGGAGGTCTATTTCGATAGTTTAGATTTCTTTTCAGTATTTCAAAGTGAATGAGCTGTGGGAGCACCAGAAAAGTGAGCGATTATCACATGTACTGTATGTATATGTCTATGGCGATTTTAGCCTAACTATCACGATTCTAAGTAACATGGAGACAAAACTTTGTTTGGTACTCCACGTAGATCATAAACCCTTGAATATACAAACGACTCAATGAAATCGGTTGAGAAATGTAAACGCTATAGTGCTTTTCATCCAGAAACACAGCAGCTCCACCGTTCACTTGCGTTTGTTTACAGTCCAGTCTTCACCTCTCCAAGATGGCGGCGAGTTGGCACGTCGCAGCAACGTTCTGAAGTAGTCAATGGGGCGTCTATGTATATATAAATATGTCAATGCCCTTCTCCATGTTTGTTTATCCCCCCATTCTTTTCTTTTCCGGTTCCGCAGCAGTCAGCAGCAGACTTTTACAAAATAAAAGCCTGTGAGCAACAGACTTTTACAATAATAAAATAAATAATAAAACCTGCATTAATGCGCGATAAAATAATTGTGGGTGTTAAATAATTGATGAGTTAACGCGATAATAACGCGTTAACTTGCCCAGCCCTATTAGAAACGTATTATTTCTCAAGCATCTATACACTTTGATCATTTTGTTTACTTTTCAGGCAGGTTTCATTCCAGAATGCTATTAGTTCTTTGAAGGTTCTCTTGTGAAAGACAGAGTTGGAATCTAAAACATTCTGTGGACTGTTAGCTCCCTCGAGATGCAAAAGATAACACAACCCATGTTCTTTCCCAATGTCTGTGACATAGCCCAAGTCATGGTTAAACAGGATTTCAGGTCTAGTTTGTGCCACAACAAGAATCCTGAGTCTAATCTACACATTGCCGTCACTCTCTGACCCGTTTACTGCCAGCCTGTGGCCTCAGCTCTGCTACACTACACGAGGAATCAATCTTCTGTCTGAAACACAGCCGTCATGCTCGTCCAATTCATTTCAGCCTCCCCGTAGCAGCCAACAATCAATAACGGTGTCAGGATTTATTCGTGGCCCTCTGCCCCAACCAATCCTTCTCAAACGTCCAAAAGAGTAGACACAATGTGATATGGGAGTGTTAGATGTAGGCCATGACACCGGCACAGCAGTCACTCATGCCACTGATTCAATCAGGACCGATGTTATCAGACCTGCTCTGCTATGGCTGGTCTAACACATCCTCAAGTCAAACACAAACATTGCAATGGATGACAGATATTATACAGGTTGTCCATTGAGCTATCAGTGATCTGCAAGTCCAGTGACATCCTGCAAACAATGGAATTAGCACATTCAGTACACATTCACACTCAAAGTCACCTACAGTGTTGACTGTATATATGAAGTTGAGTACTTCAAAGACGCTGGGTCTTTGGACAGTTCTTGTATGACATATTCATACATTTTTCTCAACCGATAGTGTAAATTTAAATTAGGAATTAAAATGTGTGAAATACTTGCATGGAAAAAAACACATTATCTATGGTCATCTCCCTTTTTTCCCAAAGTTTGCAGACAAATGTGACTGGGCACTGCCATGGTCAAGACCACCTCTACCAAAAACGACTCAGTACAAAGATAGAAGCTTTTCAAGCCAAGTCAAGAAAAAAACCACAGAGAATTGATGGTGGTTAAGGTTTGTTACCTATGCAAACGATAGTCCCAAACAAGATTATAAGATGGAGTCAGAGAGGTACAACATAATAAGAGCTAAAATGTACCCATTTTAAAAGGAAAATATATCATAGGAAATTAGACCAAAAGCACATTAGACGGTTTAAAGCTAGCTACACAATCTCACAACATGAAGATGAAGATGCTGAGGCTATTTATTATAACATATATTAAGTCTGACGTTGGTTGGTGTACTATAACTCTTACAAAGTCTCAAACATGTAATCTGACCTTGCTGATTTCGAAGCCAAACACCTCTTCAAAGTATGCCGGCTGACTGATGAGCAGCAGGTAGAAGGTCCAGCTGCGGCAGAAGTTGGCCACGATGATTGCATAGACGGGCATGGAGGTGAAGAACTTCCTCCAGGGAGTCTTGAATTTCTACAGAGGAGAAGAAATTGGTGCTGTGCTGAATGACATCAAATGTATTCTCATTCACTCCAAGTGTATTTTTAATTAGGCCATTTCGTTATTTAAAGGTGCCTTCCGTGATGCTAATGCAAAACACTCTCTCAAATTTAAGCTGTCGGTTCTGTGTGTGTTGAGCTCAAATATCAACAACCAAATCGCAGACTGTACCTTTAAACCTTTGTCTTACACCAACCCTCACCACCCCCACATTCTTCTTATTTTAAAACGTAATGGTATAATAGATGACGGGAATCATATAAGTAAATGTCTGTTTCCTTCTCTGAGGAAGATGAAAACGAGGCTCTAAGGGGCTCTCACATCAGCAGCGCCCATGAGCATGGCGCCCTCGCCGATGCTCTCCTCGATAAAGGTCCGCTCCTCGGCCGTGATGGTGGGGTGGTCAGCAGGGCTCTCGTATGACACTAGGATCCAGAACATGTACCACACTATGCCAAAACAGCCTGCAGGAGTACACCCACACACACACACACACACACACACACACACACACACACACACACAAGAGATGGTTTACATAGACTCTTAGGAAAAAATGCCTTGTGAATAACTTAAAATGGGGAAAGCTCTACAGGGAACCTTTATCACACTGCATCCTTTCCTGGCTAGAAACCTTTAGAAGGGTTGTAAAAGGAGCCGAAACTCCCTCAAAACCTGAAATAAAGCTACCCTGGAGACACCTCTGAGACTTGTACTCTTAAAATATATAATATATACCTCCCCCTTTGAACTGATTTCCCTGATTTTATAATCTAAATAATATCGGTCAATCATAGTGTTGTAAATTGATTCAATCCCCTCAAAGCTTCTTTGGAATACTCTACCTCTAATTAACACATCTCTACTGGAACTAAAGCACACATCCTTTTATGACAGACATGTACTTCAGTCTTTCAAAGAAATAGGTCCTCATATGTATTCTATAAGAACCCAGTCCTGACCTCAGCAATCTTGCAATGACAAAACCTACATCAAACATCCCTGGCAATGCAGTTGGAAAGCTTTTTGAAAGTGCTCATTACAGTACAGAGCCTACCCAACTAAGAGTCATCACCAGTCACCTACTTATTATTTCTAACAATGGACACGTTTCTATTCTTTCAGACGTCGCTAGGCCTGGCCTTTTTTGGGGGGGGGGGCTCTAAGCTATCAGTCGTCATTGTCATTCCAAAAACCTACCAGCGATCGCAGAATTTCGTTTCCAATAATACAGAATAGGCACAACGAACAATGGGAAGGTTAGTGTTTATCTGTGGGTTAGCCATGTATCTATCCTGCAGGGAGTGTGAACTCCTACCACTGTTGTTTACTCTACGCTCATAATTGATAGCATCATCTAACTGCAAGCCTCTGTGTCATCACAAAACTTCAACGGTACCTTCATGTCAGCTTAAAAAGCAAGTACTTAAAGTAAAAATGCCTACCTTAAAATAAAAAAAAATTGTGCCAATATGTTGTTTCTGCTCTCTTTTTGGTTGTTCTTTAGTAAGCAACGGTTAAAAAAGAGTGTTCCCCTGCATGATGATAAGTTTAACGTAGACTACAGTTTACAGGATACTTATAAGTGAAAGAAGTAGATAGAATACTGCTAGAATGCTTTGGTTACTTTTCCTTCTTGTCTTTTCAGTATTTCTTTTTAATCAGGTCATTGACATTAGCAGTAGTTTGTTGTTTTAAACAGTAATTATCACGCAAATCCTTTCGTTTCTTGATCGTTGGTATACAAAAGTTATTCATCGGAGGAGCCAAGAATGAATGGACCATAAATAAATGGTCTATATGCACCTGATGGATAGCATTTATGTCAGTAGATCCTATAAATACAAATCTTACTGAGATGTACTGTGCCCCAACTTGGCCAAGAAGCTGTTTCTATGTGCAATGCCTGTTACTCTAAAGATGATTGAGGAAAAGACACTCTGAGACCCACTTTCCCTGATTTCCGACCTCAGTGCAGCCCTCAACACCATTTCCCATCACGTTCTACTACAAAGGCTTGAACTGTGGATCCAGGACGCTGCAGGGTGCCTATGTAAATCCCTTTGGATTAGAACGTCTGCTAAATATAAGACCTCTAACTGGTTGGTGTTAACAGGAGGGCACATAACTGGTTTAGGTGATATCTCCAATATTGCAAAGATTGTGAATGTGAATGACAACTCTCCCTGCCAAAGGTATAAATATGGTATTCCATATGGATCACTGCTTGGACCTCGGCTCTTTTCTTTGTGCATGCTACCCTTAGGTGCAGCCATAAGGAAGCACAACATCTATTTCCATTGTTATGCAGGTAACCACGCCAAATTATACATGTGCTTGAAGTCAGACAGAACTACAGCAGATAAACCAAAACTCTGGTTCAGAGGCAGAAAGGTTTGGATAACACAACCTCTTGCTCGTGAGATTTTGGGACCTGAACATTTAATCATCGCATCAATATTGTTTTAATCAAATCCATACAAACTGTACAATTAATAGTGGCATACAAATATAGTTTTGTGATCGTCCATAATCCAGTCTACATCCAGTTTGTGTGGTAATGAACTCACCGTAGATGTAGAAGACAGAAGACCAGCCTGAGTACTGCACTAAGATCCCAGCCAAGGGCATGGCTATAACTGCTCCAGCATAGGAACCTGATGAAGTTGTTTTTTGTTTTTAGAGCAGGCAGGGAACACAGAGACTTTCAGGTTACATTTACTTCTGGAAATGTGATGTTAACATCATGTGAACAGTTGAGGTGTAACCCTTTAAACCTTAGACTATGTATGTTATTTGAATGTGAGTGGTATATCTATTTTACTTCAAACCCTCCTTGCTTCAGAAATGGCTTCATAGGAATGAGAAAAAATAAATCAAGGTATAGTTCTTTGCCTTAGCTGCTATTTACAGTGACTGTCTGGACATTGAAGTCTTACGTACCACAGAAAGAGGTGGTTGCCAGGCGACTCCTCTCCATAGGTGGAGCCCACTTACTCCAGATCCCATGACATGCGGGGTAGGTCACACCCTGAAACCAGATGTTAGAACACAGTTACCATAGCGAAGCCACCATGAATTCTCAAGAGAGAAAACTAATTCAGTAAAGACAGGAATACATAATTGGTGCAATATTGGTGCAATTTTCACTGCTGGGTCTCAGAGAGAAACTGCATCTTACCACAAACCAAAACTAGTAATCTCCAGAGTCACTTGTGTGACAGGGATTAATGAGACTCCCTGATTCAGGCAAATTCATGCTGGCTGTCTGCTCAGCTACCAAAACAGTAATGTTTCTATTAAATCTTCATTAGTCACTAATTGGCACACAATCAGCCTTTGATAGGCCTAAATAGCCAGGGCTTGCCAGGGAGCAGATCTGAACAGCTAATGTTTAATTTGCAGTAATCAGCCGATACTCATGGAGCCTGAGCTGCCCTGTTTCTTCCCTGAAAATCAGTCTTTTCCTCAAATGTGAGTCAAGACTCTTCCTGGAATAAAAGTAAATGCTGTGTACAAAACAACAAAGGAATGAATGTCCTTGTCCTTCTTACGCCCCTCCCTCTTCTTGTCTTCCATTCTCCTTCCTCTCCTCCTCTTGTTTGGATTTGCTTGAGTGTTGTTAGGGGGTGATATAACCTTGCTCTTTCGTTTATTTGATATCATTTATCCAGACCCAACTCCATGTCAGTTCCTAGTGTCTGGGTGTAATGTTTACTGTGGTTGGTAACTACAGATCTAAAGATGTGTTTGTAGCAGCAGTTTTATGGCTTAAGGAAGCGTTTCAAATGTAATTAGCATTCACATTTTGACGCACCAACATTCAACAAGGGCCATCCATAAAATATTTAACATATTTCCTTTTGAAGTAGGCTACACCCAGCCGAACCATATATTAGGCTACTCAAAACACCACCGCACTGAAAAAGGTAACATAACTTCAGAAAGACAGATCATATCTCATTCTCAAGTCCATGATTGATCAGGTAATTTGCACAAATAAGAGAAAAAATCCACCGAATTTTCTAAACAGATCACACAAAGTCAAAGATCCGATAGTGATACAATAATACGGGACTAATGCAACACGAGACTGTTCAGATACAGTAATTCATTTTAAAATAAAAGCAGTAACAAAGCCCTCGGACTTGACTATTTGAATCTTCCAGTTTACCTCCACCAATCCCTGGAGTATTCTCACGAAGATGACGCATCCATAGTGCGAACGAGCCGCAGAAGGGATGAACATATTTAGTGTTGACGTGAGAAAAATAGCGGCCCCAAAGACTCTGTAAATGAAGTCAGAGGAAAACACATTAAAGTAGAGGGTAACATGTAGACCATGGATATATTAATCAAAATGTATTTGATGTGTAGGTATATGGCAAAAAGTGTTGCCTCTCGTACTTATTCAAAAGCCTCAGAATTATAATCTGTTCAATGTTAAATTCTATGTACGGAAGCCTAGGCTATATTAGGATATACCTCTACAATTAGCACATCGACATAACTGCGAGAAAGCCATTTGTGTTTTGTATCCATTAGAAATTGCTGTATACTTCATAAAGAAGATTCAAGATTGCTTTGTTTAAATATCGTGCTATGCATTCGTTTTCAGCATGTTGGGTCGTGTGATGAAGTTGACAACAGCCAGCTCAGTAAGAAATCCAGAAACCTGCCGTGAAACTGAATTTCAAATAGGCAAAATCTCCAGGGGAATCATTAGCGCGTGCTGGAGATGGGGGATTTTTTTTTCATAGGCCAGTCAATGGGACCAGAATGCATGGACATTGTAAACCGAATCATTGCGTTTTGTGTGTGTGTAGATAATCAAGAATTCGTAGACTATTATTGGGTATAGTAGAAATAACCGTAGGTGAGGCTACTTTAATGTTCACATTTATTTATTTAGGCTAGGTTATTTCGACTAATAGAATTATCAACGTTAATGTTGACACAAAATGAGATACACAACAGCAGGATAAGATACATATGAAATTCATTTTTTTAATTAAAATAGCCTATACGAAAGGTGTTGGTATGCTCCACCAAAATTACAGCGGCCCCCTCTCCACCAGATTAGACACGCTTCTCCCACGGGACCTCATTAACACGTGGAGACAAGCCCCACGGCCCCTCTAGTCCGATCGCTTCACTGGCATTAGTGTCAAGGCTCCATCACTCGTCAGTCCGCCAGTCAACCCCAGCGCCCAAGCGGGAGAAACAGGGTAACAGGTCGATGACAATAGGGACCCAAAAAAGGTTAACAAAAAGGTTCAAACAATAGGCCTTCATAGCTAGTATCCAATGATAGTCCCTACATGTTTAGAAGATCTCGCTTGTGTTTATAAGACCACAACGGATCCCTGAACCCTGAACCAGTTAAACCATCGATAACGCATTTAAACTGGTGCTTAGGACCATACTGCAACTGTTATTCGTTTGGTGCACAGTCACCTGTTGGCCGCCAGACGAGAACAGATCCATCCTCCAGGTATCTGCGTGACGATGTAGCCCCAGAAGAACGACCCATGGATCATACCCACCGTCTCCGGGTCCCAGTTAAATTTAGCTTTCTGTAAGAAATCACATGTATCACTTTCCTGATATTATGATGAAATGAGCACGGCCTGACTTGAGCAGGCTAACTTAACGTCACCCTTCAATCTGTGGAAACCGTTGATAAGTATGAATTCAGCTAAATTTCCAAAATAAATACTGGTATATTCTCCTGTTGTCACCCCTCTGACATAGCATATTTGTTTTCAGCATAGTCGCTAGTTCATTCACTGATTAATGCAAATTTTATATCAAATGCAAACATATTCATACCAAAATGATAAAAAAGCTGTGAGGTGTAAAATTAGAAATTGAAGTTCACGAGGTAAATGGTTTGGGCGGTGCTAGGGGGCGGGGCATAGCACGCACCTCAGTGACAATGATCTTGCCATCCCGGTGAATGGTGCTGTTGTTGACCATGCTCACGATTGCCACGCCCAGGTTGCAGCGGATGCCGAAGGAGATGCAGAAGCCAAGCCCGCTCATGATGGCGATGATATAGCGGCGGGGGAGCCCAAAGCACGTGCAGTCGCACAAAGGTGTCTTCTTCTCTTTGACCTCCTTGGGTCTTCCGTCTGCTGTAAGCTCGATAACTTCTCCGGTGTCATGACGCTTCTCCATCACCCTGGCAGGTCAAAGGCACGGCTTCAGTTCATCTCCAGGAATTTAACTATATTGATTTATGTCTATAGGTCTTAATTTTCGTAAATAATTTGTGGGGTTTATACTGTCCTTTCTAGCATCTCTTTTAACAGCTGACATAGTCATGTAGTCCACAGACTACTGGTTATCTAAGAAAATGGAGGGAAAGTCCTGCTACTGATCCAGCGGTTTAGCCAAGTTCATTTTGAGGTAACAAATGGTTAAATAGACCACATTGACGTTGACAGGCGCAGAACTTGAGGAATAGCTTGATCATACTTGCAGTTAAAGCTACATTTAATTTCTAAATGTCAGAAGAATCCCATTTAATTACATCTCTGAATAATCACCATGGTTCAAGAATAACAAGACTGTAAAATAAATAATTTACGTGTTGAGGCCTAACTGAAAGGACCTTTGTCGTGGGATGTAACATTGTTGTGGAATATTGAGATTTTGTTTTAAATAAATGCATTTGAAATTAAGTGTAAGCATATGCCGTTTGATTGTCATTTTTCCCCTCAACGAATACATAGCCTACACTGCATTGCAGCAACCTATTCATCTTTTACAGTGTCAGATTTATGCAATTTATATCATTAGCCTACACATAGGCTTAACAGTAGGTTACGCATTTTCAGTCTTTGCACAAAGAGTTAAACTGTTGAGTAGACCGAATCTGACCAACTGAATATACAGAAATCACAAAGAAAATGTTTAGAATAGCGCTGTTTCGCATGGCGTAGGCTATCTGTTCATCGGTTGAAAGGCAAACAGTGAAATGGAGGTGTCATGTCACGTTGTGAATTACTCTGAAGAGGATCGTGCGCTGTCCTGCCATTCACTCTGTCTATACCTCAGGTAAAACGTTAAAAGGCCAATTGTTATAATTAAATTCGTTAACATATGATATTTTGCTAAAAAGAAAAGCTTTATGGGTTTCTTATATAGAATGTTTATAATTGGAATATATTGGAATCATAATTCCAGTTTCGCTATCGACTGTTATTTAGCTGTTCATTAAATCAAAAATTAAAAAACTACAAACAGCAATTGATTAGCTGAACCAGAGGATAATGGTTATTTATTCTTGAAAATGAATACATTCCATTGTGAACAGCTGTTTTACGTGAATTCATTATAATTTTTTTGTGTTGCTATTTATTCAATGAAGTAGAAATAATATTTTGGATATGGATTCTTCAGTCAGGAAGCCTGTACTTATAGCTAAGGTCTTTATGATATGAAACAGATCGATGTGATTAATTATGAAATATTGTAGTTATTCTTACTCCTCGTGTCACGATTCAGGCTCATTCATTAATTATTTACGACGACCACAACCACTACGGAAAGAAATCCCAAGGGGAATCATCTCATATTTTCTCCCCGCGTTTTCGTATAATTTTCTACCAACGAACTTGGAGTAGGATTTCAAATCTGTCATGATTCTGTAAGGAATAGGTCTAACTTAGGCTGTGAATTCTATGTTTCAAGCTCAACGTATAATTCTTACAGGGAGATCTATCTTCGATCACAGTGAAATTAATGAAACATCCAGTATATTGACATTTGTTTTCAAATGCTTTATATTAAAAATGAAATACCATTTAGAACAAATTGTACAAAAATAATCAAATAGCCATTTCTACCTCTGGAGATGCCCCAGGGTCTTCCCGGCAAAATTTTTCAGCCCCTCTTTTCCGGGGGTGAACACTCGCTGTTTCATGGTATCCATGTCCAAAGACGACACTCCGTTTGGTACTTACAAAGAGAAAACCTGCTTTGAATGAGGAAGATGTCCGAACATATTGCTTGAGTGTGATTAAAATGGCTTATCTCTTTCTCCGCGGTGGATCGTGTTGCGAGAGTTGTAATCCTTGGAGAGCGAATGAAATGTGCGTAAAAACGCCTGCATGCGCAACTGGAGGTAGAGTTTATTTTACAGTCACGAAAATTCCTTCTTTTGCCTCATGGAATGCTGGTCCTTGGAGATCCATTTTCCTTATTCTAATTGCATGGGGGGAAAACGGAGCAGGCTGGAAGACTTTTGTCAGACGCCAGATTAAAAATATCCGAGATTAACACACAAAAGGTTAACACCCAGGTGAAACAAGATTTACCATTGCAGGGTTTGGATTTGAGCGATTATGTTAATTGATCACGGACTCATCGGATTCGAGTTCTTTCAGAACCGTGGACAGCGAAAGCGAGCGTCCGCCCAGTTGTTCAGGTGCTCCAGCGCGCACTCTCTTTCTTTCTCGGTCACGCGCACTCCCACATCGTTGCTCTCGGAGATACCAAGTCTACTTCGCTCTGCATACATTAGGCTTTTACAAGTGGGAGGGGCACGACAGAAGATGGTTAGATACTTATATTATGTAATTATACCATGGTATAAAAACATTCAAATCCATAAAACTCATTTGAAATATCCCAAGAGGCTGACAATGAAAAATAACTGGCATCGTTCTTTTTGTTCGCTTTTAGACGTTCTATAGCCTTCAGTATGTATACAATTATAATTTGACGTATAAATAAACGAATGGCAGTATCATGTCAGATAAGGAACACAAAATGTAGCACGGACGCACACATAGCATGATATTGTTTATATCTATACAATATGGATCTATGATCTTTAATGTGGCTACTTTTTACAATGTTACGAATGGAACCACATGGTTTGCTGGCACTTTACCAGGACCCCCCTCCAAGAAGAAAAGTATAGTTTTATTTCTCTGCATGCTAGTTAATTGCCATGATAACTGCAGCATCATTAGTACCAAGTCACATGTCCAGCCAAGGACACTTCCAAGAAACAGTGACAGAAAGCATTGGTGTTGGTGAACTGCAGTAAATTATCTTATGCTACAACCTTTACAAAAAACTGTGTTCCAATCCATGCTTGCTCTTTGTGATTTGTATAGGCCTATATTCTGTCAAATGGGCCGTTAATCACAGAAAATGAATTAAAAGTAAAGGAATTAAAGTTTGATTGCTAAAATGAATTCATAGTTTTGGAAATTAAATATTAAATGAGTGAGAAATCAGCCTTGGAAATATCATTACAGATTTGCAGAAAATGTATTTGTTACACCATGGGTACTTATACAGCAATACAATACAGTGAATATGTCAGCTATGTGGACAGGCGGTGTTCAAGTCTGAAAACAAACATAAACATTGTAACTGTAGAACTTCACTTGTAAATCTTTAACAAACTTAAAATTAACATAACACATGTTTAAACTGTTAAAAACCAAATAAAAATAAAATAATTAAATAACTGCAAATAACTGGCATTATTAATAATAATAAAAAAATTATAGAGATCCTAAGATAAGGCATTGAAAGGTAATAATTGTCTCACAAGTCAAGGCATAGTTCAAATAGCAAACACACTGCGTCATCAACAGCTGCCTGGCCTAGTTTCCCCTGATATTGGGGACTATTTGGGAAAAAAAGGAAACAAATCTATCAGTCACTGCACTGCTGCAGAGAAAAACTTCCTTCATTTCATTTCCTAACCTTCAATACTATAGAACGAACATGCTAATGAGCATGGTAAAATGCACATTAGGTGGCGCCAATATTCAAGTGGCAAAGGGTAGTGATTCAAAACCATCAGCAGGGTCTGGACATTTTCCCTCCCATCAGCACATGCTGTCCTCATAGTGAACACTAAAGGGATTCAGAGATCACTGTTCACGTGCCCCACACTACTTGCTTCTCAAACACTGCACAGCTGTCTGAGCGCTTCCGCCAAGCCTACTCTTCATGGAGCCTTTCATGCTCTTCTTTTAAGTGCTGTGTGCAAAACAACAAAAGCTCATCTTATCGCTGTTGCAGGGGGGAGACAGGGGGGGAGAAAGAGACAGGGAGACAAACGCTGGACAGTACGTTCAGTCTAATCATTTGGCAAATCTAGGCACAAGCAACAGACATACTAAGTGACTGCCTGTCACCACATACACACACACAGACAAGACAGTCTCTCACACACACACACACACACACACACACACACACACACACACACACACACACACACACACACACACACACACACACACAGACAGTCACACACACACACACACACACACACACAATTGTCCACATGCAGGCAAAGACTGAAATCTCTAAACAAATGGATTTAAACAATAACATGTCATTTTGATGGCATCTGGTTTATTTCTCTTACCTGAGAAACTGTGAAACAGTATTTGTAAATGTCCTGTAAGATAACCTGTTGTCACTGTTTTAAAGTCTCTGGAGAAAGATAATCACTAGACACTAGCTCTGAGTAATAGTCTAGATATGCATATATGTATTCCAAAGCCATACTTGTGGGATTTGGTGGTTAAACAGAACAGTTTAGTCTTTGTGGGAACCTTGTGTTGTAGGAAATCAAAGGGACTTGACTGTACGGACTTAACACTTATCCAATACTGAATCAATGGCCATATCATGGGACACACAGAGACTCTCAATCTTTCAATTAGGCTTTTCAAGATTATATTCAAAAAACAGAAATAAAGTAAAAACACAGAATAACAACTAATCAAGTCAACAATAAACATTTTTCTCATGACGACAAATTATCTTTCATTTGCTTTGTAAAACTTTTAACATATTACATTTTTCTTCCTTCAAACTGTATACATGACATAGCACAATCAGCATGCTATCTACAGTGATAGATATCAGGCAGAGGGAAAGAGCTTCATCTTTGGTTGACTAGAGCTGGATATCTGAAGCATCTGTAGTGTACAAGTGCTGAATTTACAAGCAGGAAGCTTCCTGGCTTTGAAACAGTGTTAGTGAGGTGAAAGTACTGCTTCCCCTGGGTCACACAGCAGTTACAGTGGACCCCAGACATCTGTTACAGAAGGGAACTGAAGGAAAGGGCAGGTGGCTCTAGTTGGGTCTGAAATCTGAATAATTATTACAATGTGACATTAGATCATTTTGATTGCTATTCAGAACAGTAAAATGATCATTTCAGTCTTTCACTATGTTTTAGTGTACTACTATTTCATGGTGAAGGGCTCTGAAAGAAAGACGCAAAAACTTCACCCAGAGAGAGGCAGATAACCAACTCTTTCACTTACCTTCAGCCTCATTTCTGCTAGCATCATCACTAGTACTGATCATATCTGATCAATAAATACGATACCACTGTATTTACGTTAAGGCAATGTGACACGGAGTCACCTGAGGTTATAAGGCAACAAATCACATCAGGAGAACCAAGAAGAACGTGTGTGTGTGCACGCGCGCGCACGCGTGAGTGTGTGTGCATAAATATGTGCAGTCAACCAGTTAGTTGTACCACCCCTGATCAACCGAAGGTGACATGGAAGATGGTGGCGGTGCAGTCCTGTTGCATGGGACTGCGATCATGCAGATGAGGCGCAATCCTGAGATGATTTCTAGCTTCGTGGACAGACAGCCAGGCAAAGGGACAGACAGAGTCAGGTGCTTAGACACACTGCAGCAGGAGGAGTTCAGGCTGCCGTGCGCTTCAGCAGGATCCACACCCGCGGTAGCTGGCACAAAGTGGCACAGCTATTCAGACAGCGGTGCAGTTTAGCAGGCACGGGGTACACTGTGGGGGTAGGAAACATACTGGTCCAGGCATCCTGTAGGTGTGTGTGTGGGGGGGGGGGGGGGGGGGGGTGTGAGGTCTGTGTGTGTGTGTGTGTGTGTGTGTGTGTGTGTGTGTGTGTGTGTGGGGGGGGGGGGGGGGGGGTGAGCAGGGCTGCCAGGGCTAGAGTCGTGCTTGCACAGGCGTGCAGGAGGTGGGGATGACTTCTGAAGGACAGGTGCAGTCCCCGTTGTTGAGGCTTATCTGCCCCTTGAGCTTCTCCAGCTCGTACTTCTGCAGGTACTCCTGAATCAGGTAACGTTCCCGCCGGATACGAGCCTTCACGTCAGACGGCACGTCAGGAATCAACCACGCCACAAAGAACTTCACCAGGAAGGCCACATGCTGCAGGAGAGATAGAAGACAGAAACAAACAAAGAGAGAAAGAGAGAGAGATAGTTCAGTATATTGTCAAATTCAGTGGTAAAGAATTTAAGTTCAGAGCATTGGTATGTATCTCCCACTCTCTGTGTGAGTGTTAGTGTGTAGTGTGTAGGGTGTGTTTGTTTACCAACACTAAGGCCAATCTAGCTGTGAAGATGCAAAGCTTGGTGAGTGTGTGTGTGTGTGTGTGTTGGTATTTACCTCCATGATGATGATAAATGCTAGCTTGGCGGCGATGATGTGCCAGAACTGCATCGTGTGTTTGTATTCATCGTCATGGCCAGGGGGATAGCGGTAGTCACGGTACCTGAGGGGCAGAATAGAGTGTGTTGCAGTTAAAAAATATGTACATTTTTACAGGCACAGGCACATTCATGGACAAACAGACAAACACCGTGCCAATATACCCATACAGAAACACACACACACACACACACACACACACACACACACACACACACACACAGACTCGTGTACCTGCAGGTAGTGGTGACAGAACTGTTGAACCAGGAGGGGTTCTCTCCAGGCTCTGGCTGGTTATCCATGGGGATCTGGCTGATGTTGAAGATGGACAGGCTGTTGTTGATGTAGCCCTGCATGGTGTGCTCTTGGCCATACGCATACAGGTAGACCAGACGCGGGATCATGTCGGATGTGAAGGCCACGATGAACGCCTGCATGGCAAAGAGAGAGAGAGATCGAAAAACAAAGGAATCAGGAAAGTAGGACACACACACACACACACACACACACACACACACACACACACACACACACACACACACACACACACACACACACACACATGGACAACACACACACACACACACACACACAAGAACAGAGTAAAGCAGAGAGGTGGAAATAGAAAAAAAGAGACAGAGAAAGAGATGGCTCAGAAGAGAGAGAGAAATCACAGAAAGAGAGAGAGAAAGAGATGGAGAACAGAGAGAGAGAGAGAGAGGGAGGGAGATCACAGAAAAACATAGGAACAACACCAAGAGAGATGATGGCCACAGATACACATACAGAGATAAGGGGACAAAGGATTCATTTAGATGAGTAGGGTAGTGGGGAAATGCTAAAGTTTAGAAGATGGCCACCTCCTCAACTTATTCTCTCTCCCTCTCTCTGTCTGTCTATTTTTCCGTCTCCACTCACGTTGGTGACGACGGAGAAGACTGCGATCATGTGGAGGATCTCCTGCCAGGCGCCGATGCTGTGGGCCTTGGCCGCGATGGGCCGGCGGAACTGTGTGATCATCTTCCAGGCGTCCACACGCACCTCCAGGATGTTATTGAGCAGAGCCAGGAGAGGAGCCAGAGGGAAGGAGGCCACGAAGAGGGTGATGAAGCCAAACTGGATCACTGGGCAGGGGAGTGGGAGTGATGGGAAGGGGAGGAGGAGGAGCAGAGGAGCAGAGAGTTCAGCATAGCTCCACACATCCAGAGTATTCCAGTTAGGAGTTATTTATCTTGTGTCTGTTTCTGTGTGCCATGCTCACCCATCTCCAGGTACTCGTAGAAGAGGCCTAGCTGGGTGAAGTGCTGCAGGTCGTGGTCCTGCTCCCAGCGGCTATACAGACTCTCAGGGTGATTACGGGCGCTTTTGCTCACCCACCAGTTCTTCAGCCACCTGAACACACACACACACACACACACATACACACACACACACACACACACACACACACACACACACACACACACACACACACACACACACACACACACACACACACACACACACACACACACACACACACACACACACACACACCAACACCAACACACCAACACACACACACCAACACACAAATACACACACACATACATACATACACAGTTTTATCTCACAAAATGGGTGCACACAGCACTGGAAGTCTGAATCAGAACAGTCAGTCGCACACATCATTCTCTCTGGTGAGTTTAAACAGCGGGCTGCTCTGGATCTTCTCTGCAGGTAGCGCTGTACGGTTCTAGAAGCCCACTATCACCCCCACATGCTCCTTCAGCTCAAATGGTTAGCTGTAGCTGTCAAATTTGACCAGGTAATACAGAGTGACTTAACATGCCCTCATAGCTCAAAACCCTGCATGTTGGGCCTGTGGGCATGTTAGGATGAGTATTCATACTCGGATAATGGAAGATTCCCTATTCACTGCACATTTAGTCTAGGAAGGCCAGTATCTTCAAGAAACTCTATTTCTCCAATTATGGAATCCAGAATTTAGCTTGGCTTTTACATTTTACTCTCTTCAACACATTCAAGGACTTGTAGTGGAAACTTCACTTGTAGCAGAAGAAGGCTGGCGACAACTTGCAAAAGAGGGCGATTTAATTAGAGTGAGGAGGAAGAGGTACTCACGGCACCAGGGCCTCTTGGATGTTCCCCCACACCTGCTTGCCCGTCATAATGATCACCAGCTGGGTGGTCAGCTCGATCAGACAGCCGCCAGGGTCACACTGCACAACACCACACAGTGGTACAGCCATTTCAGTTTACTTCACAAAGGAAGAGGGCTTCTCACACATAGTACTTTCTGTAATCATTTTATCTTGATTCTCCAGTACATGGATTTGATATGAAACGATGATTATGATTGCTGACCATCAGTCCTGATTAGCTGTTTATGTCCCTCTTGTGTGATAATGTTATTATAACAGATTTTTTCTTGTATGAATATGTATGATAGTGCTTGATGTCAAAAGAAAGAACACACATATTTTTTTTCATTTTAAGGGCAAACAAGTGTCATGACGTTAGAAGAACAGCAGAGGGCGCTCTACCTCCTCGTTTCTCAGGCCGCTGAATTTGTTGAACATGTACTCGTAGTCGCCAGGGTAACCGACAAACTTGCCCTTGAAGAAGGCCACGTAGAAGCAGGAGGAGTAGTAGTTGACAAACTGAAAGAGGAACATCTTGACCGTCAGCCTGTTCTCGTACTCCAGGTGAGTCTTGGGGATTTCTGCGGAACAGAAGAGGGAGGTCAAATTTTGGAGGGATGGATGGATGGATGAATGGACTGATAGAAGGATGGATGGATGGATGGATAGACAATACTTTATTGTTTTTTTGGGGACACTGATCCTGAACATATAAAAAATGGCCCAAAACACATAAACACAAGATAACCACCACAAAATCTTTCTTCTACCCTTTGTTTCAAACCCCCTCTGCCCCCCCGTCCCTCTGTCCCCCCGTCTAGAACCCTAAGCTCTGTCGTACCCATGTCGGTGATCCAGATGGCGACTCTCTCGTAGAGGAAGTTGAGGATCATGATGATGACAAAGTTGATGCAGGAGGCCGTGACTGACGTGGCCAGCTGCGGCGTGATAATGGATCCCACCAGCTGGATCTTGTTGGTGGGAGAGTCCTTCATGACGCTGGCGAACGCAGCATACACAGCCAGCCGGTATGCAATCACCCCGATGATGGAGGCGATGATTAGCGCTATCTAGTGGCGCACAGGCAGAATTACACACGTTAGATGCACAGGGCAGATGAGGACAGAATCGAGAGAAACTGCCTCTGGAACACATTAAGTCCTGATTGGTGCTAAATCGCAGTCTGATATATTCTGGAGACTGGTGCTCTTTGTAAATGTATCCTCAGAATTCATTGATCATTCTACTTATCAGGGGCTTGGTTTATCTGACACCACAGCAGGCACCCGGTAAATCAAGCCTCACTGATTTATGAAGGGATTCTCATGAAATTATTGAGATCTCTAATATTATTTGTATCTATTTAAGTGCTGAATGAGTGAATCTTTTGTTAGATTCAGACAATGCAACCTTTATTTTATTTTACCTTGATAAAAAATATGTAAGTGTTTCTTAATCCTGCTCCAGGTGACCTACAACACTGACTTGTGTCTATCTGGTCCTGCTTAACCACACTTGACGTAGCCTATCAGTGGACTTAAATGGTCAAGCGCAAGAAACTTTCTTGATTATCTGAACAAACCCAACTCTTACGAATGCCATTCATCGGAATAATCAAGTCTGGTAGAGCATGAAAAGAAGACTGCAAACAGTGGTAGTTCATCATGAGCAGGATCGTAAAAACACACACACACAAACGCACACTATCTCCAGGCATCAAATAAACACAAGCCAGGCTAGTCACACACACGAGGTGCAGAAGTCTGCTTTGGGACTGGTGTGATATCATGCTTTTAATCAGGCTCACGGTTGTCAGGCAGTCACACTCTTACCATCCTTACAGGCCTGTCTGATCTGTTGCCATTGTGGTATCTAGCCCCTTTCCAATTTGACTGTATATTCTAACATGTGTGTGCTGACAGTAGCTGGTTTGAAAGAGCTTGAACTGAGTTGTGTGCTGTAAAGTAATTTATTGTGTATTTGCTGTGTGTATTACTAAATATAAATGTAGGTCTGGTAGGTAATTGTTGGTAGCTAACTGTCAGTTAACCTTTACTTAGCACTTTCCAATTGGTCGTACTGTAGACAGAAGTGATGGCAATATAGATGACGATGATGATTAGGATGAGGATTGTTGTGGTGATAAAAGTGATGAGAAAAGGAGGGGGAAGATGCAGTGCTCACCCAGAATAAGACGGTGACTCCGGAGAGGCAGCTGCGCACACACTGGCTGGTTAGGGGTAAGTAAGGTTCCATCTCCTACCCAAGCAGAGCAACAAGAAGCGGCCATCAGTCAGTCAGCACACATTAGCCTCAAACAGCACCACTGACGTCACTCCCAGTCTCCAGGGGCTCCGGCCAGGCAGGGAGGCCAGCCGGATGAGCCCCCAGCCCCACACACTCCTCTCATCCATCTCCAACTCTCTGAGTCTCCTCTGACTCTGCCTCACCCTTACCAAACAAGCCCTCATGGCTTTTGCTATATGTAGAATCTTTGGCATTAAAAAAACGCTTCTGGACAAGAAGGCTGGGAGTTGAGGAACCATCAGAATGGTTTTACATTGAACAGCTCATAAAGGGAAGCTGATCTTCTATAGGGGAAATGCATACATTTTATATTGCAGCTTCGTTTCGGAGATGTGCAGAACCATCCCCTATTCCCTAATCCCCTAGGGTCATCTGAAATGACGCAGCATGACCACCTCACTCCTGAGTCACGTTGGTGAAACTCCCATGATTCACCAGTAAACTGACTACAGACACAGACACAGCTCATCTTGCACTCTCTTACTACCAACAAGCCTTTCTTTTCTGCCACAGTCATCAGGAGAGAGCACACACACACACACACACACACACACACACACACACACACACACACACACACACACACACACACACTCACACACTCTGGGTGTCAGCATGCCAGCCAGGCCTTGGTCACCGTGCTCACACACTTGCAGGCACACACTGCAGGCGTTCGATATCCCTCTTACCCACAGCATCACTGTGGCCCAGCATATGCACAGCTTGCCCACTAAATCTGCAGGGCTGCGCTTCAGAACCAACTCCATCTCCTTCGAGTTACACACACACACACAACACATATAGGAAGGGTGGGGTGTTACATAATCAGACACCCCCACAGAAATTGTGCCACTTCACATCGCTGGGTCTCTGGTTCATTTACTTCTTGAAATTATTCTAACTTAAATTCATGCATTTCCCACATTATATAACATCTATTATTCTTTTCTCTGATCCTGTCTTTTAACTGCCCCCTCGAGATCCATTTCTCTCTCTCTTTGATAGTCCCACACTGAACTGTGTATCTTTCTCCCCTGTTCACTCTCTTTCACTTTACCTCTCCTCTTTACACTGGTCAAAATATTCTGCCCAGAGTATAACTTATCAAATAACATTTGGCATCACTGTGTTTACTTCATATTACCACCAGAAACTGTAGCCTACTTCCTGGTTTCTGAAAGATGGATCGTAAAGGTTCATTATCCTATCCAAATATATATATATACACACAGATATGACATTATAAATGAATATTGACATTACATATATCTGCAAATACAATTAGTTAAACATTGACATGGATCTTAATTAAAAACATGAAGTTAATTAAAAACACAATCTTTAAAGTTTGTCCTGTAAAAGTGTTGATAAATCTTAGAAACAGTTATGCTTATAGTCTATAGACAATGAAGCTCATCCTATGGTATTTACAGAGGCACTGCAAAGCTGAAGGTCCGCGCATGAGACTGACTGGTTACCTGCGTGATGCGGTTGGGGCGTTGTTTGCGGCACTTCATCTCGTACTCAGGCCTGAGCTGCAGCTGCTGCTGCTCCTCCTCGAAGTCCACCAGGTCCCACTCGTACTCCAGACGCGCCTGCCGCCGCTTCCACAGCTCCAGGAACAGAGTGACTGCAGGGAACACCACGCGTTACCACTCAAGACCACTAGAGGGCGCAAGCAGTCTATGTCCCTGTGAGTCTAAATAGATTTGTATAGAGTCTATACAAATCTATTTAGACCCACAGGGACACACAGTCAATCAAATTACACCCCTTCCTTACATGCTCTTGAAGCAACATGTTGATTGGCTGGAATTGTTTATGCTCGGTTCGAGCCACTGTGTTTGTTTCCCGTTAATACAGGAGCATTTAATTGACTTTGACAAAAATGTTATTGGACTACAATCGTGGATGCACCTTTAAGGAAATATTAAGGGCTAGGAGATATTAATTAAGGTGTTGTGTCCCACAGACAAACAGATTAAAGAGAGATTAAGATGTTTCCATGTTGCCTTAATACATATTAGGAGTCTTACATGGTTGAACTCAAGAATATTTGAAGGGGTTTTCAGAACTTTGATTACAACAAGACACACAAACTGCTGATCAAACAGATGTCATTACATGTCCACACATTAGAATTTACTAAAAATAGCCCCTGGGCACCTATGGAGAACTTTCACTTTACTTATGGATTTGTACTTCTTGTCCACCAGGTGACGCTACACCCCATATGAAGCCTCTTACCCCATATGGCCATGAATATGGCGAAGAACACCGTCCCCACGTTGTCAAACAAGTGTGATTGCTGTGAGAGGAAAAAGAAAAAAAAAGCAGTTTTTACAGTTCACAGTCTGCAAACCCAATAAAGGCAACGTGAGAGGTGTATTCAACCAAAAGTTTGGGCCTGATAAAATGTATTTGGCCAATCTGTGAGAGAGATAGAATGAACCCGAACCAGGTGTGGTTTGAAAGAGGAGGAAATTATGCTGCAGTAGAGGTACATTAAGTACATTTCATCTTTGTGAAAGTATGTTGAAGTAACATGTTCATGTATCTGAATTATG
>NC_045154.1:9551921-9574421 GCF_900700415.2 Clupea harengus | reverse complement strand
CCCTTTATACATCCTGCAAAAGGCAACTTTGCTTTCAAAACAGTGTTATGTCACCTCAAAAGGGTACTTTGTTTTCTAATGACAAACACAGCCCATTATATGAGTAGACATTCTAAGCATCGATTGAACACTGATGTGCTCAATGGAAAACACTACTATGAAATGGGAAAACACCAGTATGAAGGCCTTATCAGGAACATTATGTTACTATACGCTTACTCCTGTAGTAAAATATAACTGTATAATGTTTTTACGCAAATATAAAACAACACACAAATATACAGTAACAACTAAAATATTTCTTTATTTTTTCCAAAAGTGCTGTAGCCTATACATCACAGCAAACACAAATGAATGTGTAAATGATTTGCACAGAACAAACAATAGGATATAGGCCAGTACAGTCAACAAAAAAAAGAAAGAAAAATGTAAAATAAAAAAGGACAAAAAACTACTGCATCCTGTTCTAACTCAAGACAATATTGACAATGTGCTATCAGAAATAGACCTACACAGTGTTGTGAATGTTGTTGCATTTTGTGTGAGTGGTTTAGGGATTTGTGTTTAGAGTTTTGAGAAAACAAGGCATGCTTCATGTGTGTAAGCAATCGAGAAAAACTGTAACATTGGATTGGATTACAATACAGTACAGTAATGTGTCAGTGCTGATAGGAAGCAATCAGTTGTGAAAATGTATATGACTTACTTGCACATAGTCATAGCATAACTGTTTGACTGTCAGAGTTTCTGACAAAAGGCACCCTGTACACCTGCTTTATTCTCAAGGTGTTCCGCCTTAGAACACAGTCCACTGTGGCTAGGCTCACTGTATTGATGTTTAGGAATATGTCTTGGTCATCAATGGTTGCACTTTGTATTTGTTTACATAATTTTACAGATACAGTATAATGGAAAATACAAGAATACTATGCTCCTGATAAGGCATTCAAACTAGTGTTTTCCTGTCATAGTAGTGTTTCTTACCTATTCCCTCTTCTGAATGTCCAGAGAATGGATGCAACTGAGAAGCGGCTTATATTTGGTTGAACCCTCTGGCCAGCCTCCTGCATGGTCAAACCATGGTTGACCATATGGTTGACCACAGTGGCCCAAATCTCATCAGAGATAATGGCTCTCCTTCTTGCTCTTTCTCTTCATCCTCTTCCTCCTCCTCCTCCTCCTCCTCTTACTCTCACTCCTCTGCCTTTCTGATCACCTCTCACTTCAATGTTGCCATCAATTGTTCTCCAAACCAGGAGCTAACCTGTGGCCATCATATTGCTAAAGCTTTGATTTAAAATTGCACAACAGCCTTTGAAATGGAAGTTTTGCCAATTGAATAGCAGTGTGTTCTGTCTGAACACAAGGAGGTTTTGGCATTGATGAAGTGTGCAAAGTAGAGAGGATGGTGTTTAGTGTTTTGAAGAAAGTGTGGTTAACAATTGAAATTTGTGTCTAAAGCACATAATTGTGTGTTGTGTTTTGAAGAAAGTGCGGTTAACAATTGAAATGTGTGTCTAAAGCACATAATTGTGCTTATAGTTTAGCAGAATTGGTTTAGGGAGTTGGCACATGAGTTACAGGTTGTGGTCATTGTGCCATAAGTTCCAGTTTTTGAATGTAATCAATCGAGAAAAACTGTAAACATTCATTATGTGAAAGGTAACCTTCTGGATTTTTGAATCTGGCCCCTATTTTTCCATCTTTTCGCATTCAAATTTTTACTATGAACAACAATGATCGAAATCAGTCCAGTATTGAGTTACAACACTATAACCAGCAACCACAAACATGGCTATACAATGGAATGCTGTAAGGCATGGAGGGCATGCAAAGTAAACTGCTCTTTACGCTACTGACTGGCTCATAATATAAGTCAGACTGGCTCATAATGTAAGTAAGTGTCTGACCACATGGAAAGACCCTTACAGAGATGGACCTCTGTCTGTTTATCTCAATAACTGTAAAGAATATGTAGAAAACTGACTGTTTCTGCTGTTTCTTTTACAGTTGCTGGTTATAGCTCAATACTGGACAGATTTTTATAGTTTTTGTCCGTTGTAAACATTTGGATGTGAAAAGATGTGAAAACAGGTCCTAGGTTAAAAAAATCCAGAGGTTTCCCTTCAAGTATTAGGATGTGGTTTTAACATCGGCTCCTTACGATCCTGTTGCGTGTGGATGGGGGGAATAATGTGTCCTTGTCGTCGATGAGGAAGAAGTCGGTCTTGTTCTTGTCGAAGGGCGAGGTGAAGTAGTCAGGCTCGGGGTGCATGACGGGGGGGGGCAGGCGGAACGGGGTGAAGAGCCAGGACATGGGCACATCGCGGTGCTCCGGGATGTCACTGGCCTTGAAGGGCACCTTGATCTTCAGGATCTCGGCATGCTCGGCCAGCACGTCCCAGGGGGCGTGGATCTTCAGGAAATACGTTTTGCCATCCTCAGACTCCTGACAACATGATTGTAAACAAGCACATCAGCGCAATGACTTCAGACAAACCATCACACAAACATACAGGACTGGGAAGGTTACTTATGAAATGTAATAGGTTACAGATTACTAATTACCCTGTTAAAATGTGATCAGTAATGAAACTATTTTAATTACGTCATCAAAGTAACGTAATTTATTATATTTTTTACACCGATTGCACACAGATATATGCACAATCCACTTTCTGTCTCTACTGTCACAACCTACAGTGATGAATCTGACAGGGAAATTTACTTTATAGCTCTACAGCTTCCTTAGTTAATCATTTTACTAATTATTTCATTGGTAGAAGTTATGTAGGGCGGTGTTCTGAATATACACGTATGCAGAAGCACAAATATAGATACAAACACACACAAACACACCGATTTGTCCTCTGTCTCCAGTTGAAGTCCAGCCACTTGGAGGTTAGCCTCATACACCTTTCTCCTCTCCTGCGGACACAAACACACACACACACAAAAACACACAGAGAGCTTCAGCCTTGACAACTTGTGATTAATTCAAGCACACACAAATATCAGCAATCATATCCTGCAACAGGAAATACAAAAGCAGCATTGGCAACAACAGGCTGCAGGAGAACAATACTGTAAAAGAAAAAAAACTTCTGGAAGTTGAGTTTTCTGCCAAGGGCAGAGACCCTGGGACATCCAACAAAGCCCCCGCCCCCCAAACACACAGGCACAGTCATTCACAAGCACAGAGCTTCTGTATTTCCCTGTGTAAGACGGATGTGTGACAGCCCAACTTTCCACCTACCGAGTATTTACACATGGGTGTGAGACCCTGTGTCATTGTCACACATGTCTATGAGACAGGGAGACAGAAGGGAGAAAGAGAGACAGAGAAGTAGAGAAAGGAGAAGGAGAGAGACAGAGAGGGAAAGACAGAGGCAGAGATAAGGACGAAGATGGAGAGAGACAGAGACGGAAAGAAAAAGGCAGAGAGAAGGACGGAGATGGAGAGAGACAGAGAGGGAAAGAAAGAGGCAGAGAGAAGGACGGAGATAGAGAGAGACAGAGAGAAAGGGAGACAGATGGAGATGGAGAGAGACAGAGAGAAGGACGGAGATAGAGAGAGACAGAGAGAAAGGGAGACAGACGGAGAAGGACGGAGATGGAGAGAGACAGAGAGAAAGGGAGACAGAAGGAGAAGGGCGGAGAGTGAGGGCGCAGGTTAGAGAGACATTGGCTAGTGAAGACAAGGAAAGTAGCATAGCTATGTCAGTTATCGGACAGTGTCAAATATCGGCCATTCTGTTAAACAATCAAAATGCTAAGTTTAATAATGGATTAACACTCTATAACTTCAGTTTAATAATGGATTAACATGACAACGCAAACGTTTGCCGATAACACACGCCGTCCGATAATTAACACTGTTGCGATAAGGCTGCAAGCAGGAGAGGGGGCTAGAGACGGGGCATTCGCTACACATTACAGTTCAGAACTGAGTGTGTGAGTACATTTAAGAATGTGTTTGCCTAAGAGTGTATCTACAAGCTGCTGGGGTGTGTGCCTTTTTTCAGGGTGTGTTAGGAGCTTAGCGCTCTTTAGCTTGTCTATGAAGGTGAGTGTTTTTCCTGTGTGTTTTTCCCTGTCAGACCGTAGGCTGGTGGAACTGAGACAGAGGTATTGATCTTTCCCTAATGCACCAGAGAGCATGAGACTGGTGCAGCTCCACTGACCCATGCAAGACCAATCATCAGGTAAACAATACCCGGAAATCTGCCCCTGGCTAGCTGATGTAAAATGAATGCTGTTATGGTCCGTCTGCTTTCTTTTGCCTGTTCTCTCATATTCTCTGACATCTTCCAGTACTTAACATAGTCTAAGCTAATAATAAAAATGCAGTATAGGTATCATGCAACATGCAATACTTGTTAACAACATGCAATGTGTGAATTTAGAGAGAAAATGGTAGGGAATGTCTGTAATGCGTTGTGTAACATTTCCAATGTTTTAATCTGCTTGTGGGGTCCGTGAGAACATCCTTGTAATATAGCAATTTGGAATACAATGGAGCTGATAAAACAATAAACTGATGAGCCAATATCCGGATCGTGAGCCAAGAACTTTAGAGATGGCCATGATAAGACAGGCAGGGAGAACATCTGTCGCTTTCGTCTAAGCTCCTGCCATTTGCCTCTGGCATAGCTCACCTGCTTCTTCTCTCCGTCTTTGTCTTCATCGTCCACGTAGGAGAGGACAAAATCGATCCGCCGCACACCGTCTCTGAAGAACACAGAGTCTTTGCTCTGCTGTTGCTTGTCCACCTGTACACACACACACACACACACACACACACACACACACACACACACACACACACACACACACACATAATTAGATTCTGAAAATAATGGGAAATGAAAGGCAGAGCCACCAACCAGGATCAGCCATACACAGTAAACATCCAAGCGGTGAGATGGAAAATCACAAGTCTCTGCACAGAGCCATTCGGCAAACACCATGCCACAGAGTATCACCACAAATACTACAGATCACTACGATTCACACACTCTCAAAAAGTCTCTCTCTCTCACACACACACACACACTCAACCTGTTAGCAGTGTGTAGTGTCCTTCATGCAAACCAGCACAGGAGTAGATGCTCTTTGCACCAACTTTCTTCCTTTAGAGAATGTTTGTGTTTTTGAGGCCAACTAACACCTTTCTGTACTGATTTCTCCAGCACCTGGACAGCTGTTCTCTCTAACACACTCTCTCACACACACACACACACACACACACACACACACACACACACACACACACACACACACACACACACACACACACACACACACACACACACTGCTGGCTACAGATTAAAAAGGTCTGAAGTAGTACAGAGGCTGCTGATGTTGTAGTCTTGGCAGCTATGGGACCACAGGGGAAAGCCCAGAGGGGAGAGGGGCAACACACTCAACACGTCTACACACCCCCAGGGACATGAGATCTCTCCACTGACCCTTGGCTCTTACAGACTCACACACATCACTCTCACAACCACACACTCAAAGGCACACACACACACAGCACAATGCTCTCTACCCCAGCACTGGAAAGGCATTTCCTGTTTCATGCTGGTTCACTTTCAATACAGGGCCTAATATTTATTTAAGACTAGAGGGAAGGATCTAGTTAGCCTATTTAGTTACAAGATCATTTCCCCCTCTAACGGGAAACTGCTTGTTCAATAATTGAGCGTTCTATCTTGGAATAATGTGATTATGACTTCCCTTTTGTGTCTGGTGTTCTGGTGTTTCATCAGCGTTTCATTGTTGTTTGATGCCTTATTTTAGTCCTGTTTTATGTTAGCGTATCTGTCCACCGTCAGTGTAAGTCAGGGTATAAGACCTGCCTCCTTTCTAGTTCTGTGTGTGTTCTTTGGCCAAATAATTGCATTTCCATGTGCAGTGTATGGGACTGCATTAAAGCCTGAGATATCTGTGTCAATCTACAGTCTTCTAGACTTCATTAGCCTATCATACTATATGATGCATGGGGAGTCAGGCCACTTCCAGCCCTGGTGCCTTGGATTAACAGTTGATCTTTAGGAACACTTGCAGCTTGAAATCAATGAAATCTAACTATGATTGCAAAGTTCCCAAAATTATTTTTTACTTTTTAATTTGTATCTGTTTTGCATATTGTGTTAACAGTCTTATAACAGCCTTTAATCTATGCTGCCTTGACATCTGAGCATTCAAACTCACCACATCTTTCTCTGCTATCACCTCTGCATCAAGGACTTCTCCAGACACCTCTGAGCTCTCCCTCTCTGGGTCTCTAAGCGTGAGTTAAGGTGCCAGTATGGTACTTAGACTCCGTTACGGATGGGCGGGCCGCCTGATAGGACGGATTAATTAGCATTTCTGTTGCATTTATGGTTCTCCGAAGGCTGGGGGTGCTGAAAACAATTCACTGCCAGAACAGTAGGTGGAGAAGCGTTTTTTTGTCGAAAACACGTTGCTTTGTTGCGTCTTTGTAAGTTAGAAATCGTCGTTGTTTATCTCCCACCTCTCATCACACGTGTGACCCTCCAACCAACTGTCACTAGTCAGACGATAAGTGCAGCAGGTATAGTCACATGATATTATATTCAAGAGTGTGTTTAATGCTATATAAACACCTGAAAGGGCAAACTTATCTCTATCATGGTAGGTATTATTTGTGGGGAAAATAGTAGCACTCTATAACAAAATTATATGCTTTTCTTATATACAATATTAAAACTATTAAAAAACGATTCCCTGAAATGAATACGTTCTTATTTTCTTTGGTATTTTTGTCATATTCAGATTTGCAATGATGATTGCTGGGTAATATGTATGTTGTGGTCCAATGTCAAGTCTCTATTTTATCATGTGACAAGACGATGGTAGGCTATAGCTAGTTTAGGCACAGCATCTGAACGTCAAGACCGACAAGCTGACAGTGTTGTACAAGTTCACACCTCTCATGAACCAGTTCAAAGTTCAGTTCAAACAAGTAAACATGAATAGTTCACGTTCATAGTTCACCATTTAAATTCTGAACCAGTTCAGTTCAGTTCATAGTTTTAGAGTGGAAAGTGAGAATGAAAGACTTCACTTGTTTTTTATAGAAAACTTTATCCATCACTACCCTTTGCCTTAAACTAAACTTCATGTGTATCAATTACTAAAATAATAATATTTTTTTTATTATTATTGCAACCACCCTGTCAATTTCCCCCTACCACAGTGTTTCTCGAAGTGTGGGGAGAGCCCAACTGGTGGGTCGCAGAGACGTGACAGGTGGGGGCAAATGGAGATGAGCAGGAGATTTTCCTGTTGCAATGTCTTCCTTTATAGACAGTAACGATAATATACCCCCATCGCACTAAACAACCACACTCAAACAAAGAAATATTGTATTGTTAGAAACAATAGCAGGGCAGAGCACACGGATAATCCATAATCAGCATCTTGGCAAATTGAGAGACTGCGGACTGCGCGATAAAGCATTCCATATTTAAAACATCTTAATAAGTAGTAAAGTCAACTTGTCTGCTTCACAAGATGGAGAAGTTCGTTTATTGACACATATTTTAAGGACGGCCACAGCGCTTTAAAACGAAGTGTTTATAAGTTACATTATTCAAAGGTGGCAGGTTGGTCAGTAATCAGTCTAGAGAGATAACTGAACAAAACTCTACTCCCTTGCCTCACGGGTGCAATACCATATGCCGTTTAATCATATTTGATAGAATGAAGGACAAATGAGTTGTGAATAATATCACCGAGTTTGAAAGGTATTGGTCCGGTAATAGCCGCGTGACAGCTGTGTGTTTTAAGCAAATACAATGTGCGTGCGCCGAGTTGCGTAGAGGCCGAGAGCGGTATTGCAGAAAAATTATAACTGGCAGCATATTGAAAAAAAGAACTCCATTTTTTGGAGCTGTGAACTTAGTTCTAAATTTTGAATTATAAACTATGAACTGAACTAGTTCATTCTAAAATTTGTGAACTATGAACTGAACTAGTTCATGTAGAAAGTGAACTTTCCCAACACTGGAACATGTTTGCTTCATATAATGCAGAAGTTCGTTTTTGAGAGTAAATTAAATCACTTTGTGCACTTAACGTTTAAAAAAAAAAAAGAAACTGTCATCTGGAGAGTTTAAAACGACACTTAATGAGGGGAAATGTATGGAGATATTTCTGTCGGAAGACTTCATAGTCCATGTGGATTCTAATGAGGCTGTTTTATATGTCCAATGAAAGAAGTGTGAAGCTTTAATGAAATATGATTGATGCCATCTTCTTTCTCCACAACAACATGGATTAAACCTCGATGGTTGGACTATGTAGATAGTTTTATAACGAATGTGGCCATGTACTTAGTCTACATTTTTCAAGAAAAAAACTGATCTCCAATGGTAAGACTTGTTTTATTCGTGCCTCTTCTGGTGTAGCATATAACGTGAGTTTTATTTAGGCATATACAGATGCCTAGCGTGTGTAATGTGTAGGCCATTTCATTCCGATCTTGCAATGTGAATAATTTTATTTCAATATGCTTATCTCCCTCTTGTGCGCGCTTGTGAGTTTAACGGGGCTTGTTTGTGTGAGCGACTAAATATTTTACTTGCTGTCGGGCGTTTTTTGAGAATAAAATAACTTCACATTTAGGATAACAGCCTTCTTCCTGTTGCGGGAATTTGTTTGTATCCTAGCTGTCACAACGTGATTACAAGCGGCAAATGCATCATAAAGCAAGTTTAAAAGAAATTAACTGTATGGAGATAGGCTATTTCTGTCAGATGGCATCATAGTCGATGCAGATTCTAATGAGGCTGTTGGATATGTCCCATGATATGATATGAATGAATATGTCCAAAGGTTGTTTGGACAAAATATTTTAATTGCTGTCTGCTCCTGCCGGGGTCTGGCACCTACTCTGTCAGATGCTGGCGCTCATGTGGGTTTTAAATATGGCGGTATTGTGATATATAGGGAATGAAACAGGAAACAGTCGCAGTCTTTAGTGTCCAGCTCTACCGCTGCAGAATTGGCAGTCATTCGCGCATCTTTGTAATCTTTTAGCGATGTGTTATAGAGGTGAGGATATTTCCGGACCTCTTCCGCAATGCGCTCTTCGATGTTCGTGATCATAGACATATATATGTCTATGTTCGTGATCTCCATCTTCTTAAGTTTTTTTGTGGATTTTAAACATGGCGGTATTGTGATATATAGGGAATGAAACAGGAAACGCGAGGTCCAGAAATGTGAGATTCCGGAAATGATGTCGTTTGGAAATGATGTCGTAGCGGACCAATCACGGCCAAGGGGTATCCGTCGCTGTACAGCACGGCATGACGGATCGACAGGAATTTCAACGGTGCACGGGAGAGCTCTCCGAGGGCCCCGGAGACGACGGAGAGGGTGTCCCTGGGCGTTCCTTCTATGTGTAGGCCCTTCCCATGTGTCCGTAATCGTGAAGTACGGAGTACCATATAACGGCCCTTAGCCTAGCCAGCCACTTACCACAGTAGACCCACACCAGGCCAAACGTAAGCAAAGTGACCATTATCCCTGGCCAGACCAAGGTTATGTATGTAATATTCCAGGCCAGGCCTGACCAATGCAGCTTCTATCCAATGCCAAACCTGACTGATGACTCCTTCTATCCCAGAAGAAAGCTGAGTAATTTAGCTACTGTAGACTATAGCATGAAAGAGACTAAGGGCTGCTCTGTGTATGAGCTACTATAGACCATAGCATGAAAGAGACTAAGGGCTGCTCTGTGTATGAGCTACTATAGACCATAGCATGAAAGAGACTAAGTGGCAGCTCTGTATATGAGCTTCCCCCTTGCTGGGACTTGTGCTACGTGGCTCCTTACATGGCCTCTAGCAAACTCCACTGTCATCTCTACTACTATGAAGGAGATGGAATGCAGAGGGAGGGAGGGCGAGAGGGAGAGAAAGGAATGAGGAGAATAAGTATGAGAGAGAACAAGAGTTAGGATAGATGGAGAGGGGGAGAGCCAGAAGAAAGTGAAAAAAGAAATGAGAGCGAGAAACAGGAAGAGAATGAATTAAGTGAATGAAAGGGTAGGGTAAGAGAGGTTAAAAATGTAGCAAGCAAAAGCACCAGTGAGAAAGAGAGAAAGGAAGAAGAGTGAGAGAAGGGTTAGAGAAAAAGCCACTAATACATGGGCTGAGAGAGAGAGAGAGCAGGGGAAAACATGCTTTCTCTCCTGTCACTGGTCCTGCAGCTGTTCTCGGAGTCTAAAAATAGCCAATGGCAGCGTAGGCAGCAGAGCCACCGGTCTGAGACCTGAGCTGTGGAATTAGCCACAGCAACCACTGCTAACATCTCTCAAACATCTCCTGACCCCTCTGCCCCACCCCCCAAATATAAACAGAGCAAGGAAACTGACTCCCACCCCATCCCCTTACATATAAACACTGGAGGGACAGTGAGCATGGGCCATGGCAGACTGTCAACAGCATCATGAGTCAGCGTAGATAAGGTCCACCCTGCTGTGGGACAGCCCTGCTGAAGTCCAAGGCTGCCTTGGAGTCAGGCATGACTTCTACACAGAGACCTCTAGAGGAACCATTCTAATGGGTGCAACTGCTTGCTTACTAAAATGACATTCACAGGCAGAATGTTCTATTTTTCGTCACTTCATGCTGAGTATCTAAAATATTAATGCTAAAAAAAAAAAAATCATAGCTGACAACACAGCTAGGACAACACACTTCAACATAACTTCTGCTGAAAACATTCCTAAAAGCATTGCATTCCACACAGCAATAACAGAGCCACACTGTGCTAACATCAGAATATAAAGCCATACAGCTAACAGCAGCATATGCAGCAAAGCTAACAGCCTTTTACATGCAGCATTGCTAACAGCAGTGTAAAGTATCACTGATGCGTGGGGCTTCAGTGTCTCTGCTGATAGTCCCCCTCTCTGTGCAGCCCTCCCTGTTCTATCTGCCAACTGCAGACAGACCCATCAAGAGAGGGGTGTGTGAGGGTGGGGCTGAGGGATGAGCTCTTTACCTCCATGCCTCTCTCTCTCGCTCTCTCGCTCTCACAAATGCAGCATCGGTGTCTGCATCAGGCCGCCGGGACGTTGCTTTTATCCAACCGTGCGCTCTCTCCAACACAGACACACACACACACACAGACCTCGCTTCTCCACGGTCTTCACCCAGGCCCTCACACACACACACACATGAACATACAGCTGTTCCACACTGACCACATGCTCGCACAGGGGCGAGCCAGCACACGCCCTGACATCCAGCAGAAACACACCATCAAGGAGGAGACGGAGGAGAGGGAGGGAGGAGAGAAAGAGGGGACGAGGCTGGAAGGAGGGGGAGGGGGAGAGCTGCAGAGACAGAGAGAGAGTGAGGGAGAGAAAGAGGTTCTCACAGAGATCATCCCTGTGAAATGATATAATCACATCACTACAGGAAGTGACATCACTCACGGTCGGTGTTGGTGGATTTTAAAACCTCTCTGTGATTTAAATACCACTTTCAGTTTTTTACTAGCACTGTTAAAACACAACTGAACTGACGTTGACATTTGCCACATAAACCAAATAGCCTGCTTACGTACAACACAATGTGTGTGAGGAGGAGACTTAACTAACTCTGCTGACTCTTGCGCTAGTTCGACCCTAATGCCATATGGAGCCTTTGGATCAGGGCCACATCTGCACCAGACCAGGGCCAGATCCAAGTCCCCAGCTATCTAGGATTTGCCAACAAATGCCATGTGGTTCCCGGAATAGCTGCCAAAAGACTGTCTGACCCTCACAGCGCTTTAAATAGGCAGAGCTGTGGGCGTGTGGAGTACACAGCACAAGAAAAACAGCAGACTGACCTCCCAGTGCTGAGGAGTCTGAGTGTGTGTGTGTGTGTGTGTGTGTGTGTGAGTGTGTGTGAGTGTGTGAGCGTGTGTGTGTGTGTGTGTGTGTGAGTGTGTGTGAGTGTGTGAGCGTGTGTGTGTGTGAGGAGTCTGTGAGTGTGTGTGTGTGTGTGTGTGTGTGTGTGAGGAGTCTGTGAATGTGTGAGGAGTCTCTGAGCTATGTGTGTGTGTGTGTGTGTGAGTGCAAAGCATGCAAACACAGTAAAACAGTAGTAACTTCCTGATAGGTCTAAACCAGTCTTCCTAAAACATTTTTGTTAAAACAAGAATAATCCTAATATCTTGTCTAAAATGCACACATACTGAGATGAACCATATACCTCTTACTGTTGTCAGAGGCATGTATAGCATACTTGTGTGTCATTCTTTTCAAAATGGAGCACTACCTAAACACTACCACTAAGTCCACTAAGCATCGGCTCAACTGTAAAACCAGGTGTAGTGTAGTTTTTGTTTGTACAGTCTAGTTCCTCTTCATATTGAACCATGTACACGAACACACACAATAAAGTCCAAAATTGTTCCAGTGGTACATAATGGCCTTTATGAGCAGTTTAATTACATTACGTACAGCCAACAATCTTGTCTGTGTGATTTGTCAACTACAGTCCATGTTTGTGTGTGTGTGGCGGTAGCCAGCCATCTAGCCATGTCTGCATTCTGGCAGCATGACAGTGGTGATCTTGTCCTGGACTGCCGAATGCAAAGCTACTACCAGGAAGCAGTAGCATGAGAAAAACAAGTGCCAAAGGCACTCTATCTGACTACAACAAATAGGGCACTATCGCATGTAACAGAATAAAATCTCCATTGTGAACCATCATAAAGACGGTTTCAGTATTCATTTTGAATGTATTGCTAAACACAGTATTATTAAATACGACGACACTGTTCAACCTTAAGTGTAATTCATCTTAATTACACATCAATTTACGATTTACCAGCAACATTACCGTGACGCAACAACTCTAACATGTCTAATGAAGGAACGACAGACCAGTAGAATTGTGCGGTGACGGACTTAACAGGAAGACACTTTGTCTACCTATAACGTTACTGTCGTAACTCTATGGTAACTCCAGAGGAGCAGAGGAGTGCTGGCACTGCGGTTTGAGTGACAGAGCAGAGGAAGCACTAATCTCGATTTTGAGATTAAGGCATTTTTCACATTGTTCAAAAACTAAAAATAATGAATTGATTAATTCTATACATCACCCAGCCCTAACTGGGCCTGTAGTTAATGTGATAATAATTACTTCAGAGGATGTATTTTTCCTTTAATAAGCAAAAAGATTGTATATATAAAGTGGATACAATTCAAACCATAACAGTTTAGGCTTAAATTGGCATTTTTTGTCTAAATCGGTTAAGCCCATGCTATTGAAAAAGGAAATACCTAATTTAAAAAATACTTGTTTGAAATGACACAATAAAATACATATAAACTGTGTTTAATTTCAACACCTACTCATAAAACGTACAGCTGCCATATATTGGGGGAAAAACTGTTCCATTTAAGTCAAAGGGAGTGGTGCAACTCTCTACATCTAGGTTAACTATAGGTTGAGTTCATGGTGAAATTGTACATTTGCTGAACGGATGGTTGCTGTATATCTTGTAAACACAAGGCTCATGCAAAAAAATTTAGTACAAAGCGAACATGAGGCACTCTGCCCTGCACCTTGTTCAACAGGATGTAGTAGTGATAAACCATTCCTGCAAAGACTGAAGGGTTCACGTCCACGTAGCACGCAGAGAGTACGGAAAATGGTGAGATACTGCGACACAATCACATTCTAGTTTTGTTTGCAGCTCTCGATGTTTTCCATGACATTTGTTTTGTTACGAAATGCTTTTGCATTTACAGCCTCAGCGGATCAAGAGTTGATCACGACATGCTCTGTCTCTGGAGTGAGCTACCATGGCAACTGCAAAGGTCCATGGCTGGGGTGTGGTCAAGCATTTGTGTAATCAGTATGCTGCAAGTGACCTTGGTAAACAGGCTATAATGAGTCATGTAAACAACTGCAGAAGGGGTCTATAATTCACATCTACTCTGTGACGGACAAAGATGGACATGTCGTCCACATTTCATATCCTAATGTCACTCTGGTGACACTTGACAAAAAAAAGGTCATGGGGTTAATCCTGAGGTACATAAACTGAAGGCACATTGTGTCATAGCAGCAGTTCATGTGTGTACAACTGGTGTACATCTACAACTGACAGTGACACATGAAGGGCTACAGCTGGACAGCTAGTTTTTAACCTCATCTAACAGGCTACCACCCTTTTCAAAAGATCTGTTCCTGTTTGCCTCTTTCCACTATCACTCCCTTTAACTTTTATCTCACTATCACTTTTTCTTTCCCTTCTAATCTATGTTCCTCGCCCTGTCCTGTCCGTCTCCTTTACCGTAGTCTTTGCACTGCCCACTGGGCCAGAATTAGCCATCCTTACTGTAAGTGCCCTGTGTTTAGGGCTGTGTTAAAGACTGTTTGACATGGCCGAGCAGAAGTTTTCCTTTGGCTGCTCCCCTCTCATTTCCCCCCTAATTACAGATGCCAGATTACACAGAGCGCTGCTGCCCTGCTGCCCTGCTGGAGCTCTCGTTCTCGCTCGCCCTCCCTTGCCCTCCCTCCCTCATTACGGCCCTCAAAATAGACCCAGACCTGGGTGGGCACAGCACATGAGCTGGGGGCAGGCTACATGACCTATAGATGTGCATACGTATACATCTCTCTGTGTGTGTGTGTGTGTGTGTGTGTGTGTGTGTGTGTGTGTGCGTGTGTGTATGTGTGAAAAAGAAACAGGGATGTCAATTTCAATATACCGATCTGTAATTTATTTATGTTTGCAATGAAACTGACTGAAACCATTGAGACTGGCTGATTAAAGTCGATATAGGATTAGACTAGGCATGACTCAACACTTAATTCTGCTAATAAATAACAGTGTCAATGAATCACTAATGGAGGAAATAAATATGGGTCTACAGAGAGGGCAGGTGCAGAAGGGCTCAAAGAACTGAGTGCACTGAACGCATCAACTAACAAACACCAGAGCGGGATATGGGAGGAAGGTATATCATGCAAGTTTTGAAGTCTTGAATAAAAATATTAACCGGTTGGTAATTCAACAGTCTAGCTAAAAAACTACCAGCATGTTTGGAGCAAGCTTCATCTTGTTAGAAAGGGACCAAGACACGTTATTCTGCAAGAAGGCAGTGTATCAAAAATATCTCAAAATCCCAATGGAATGGAATTTTGGCATCATATTATTAGATCAAATCTAGTAGGCTTTACAGAACCACACTTCTGGAAAATAGGAGCCATTCCCTGTCTCCTCCCACTCCTGACATGATTAGCTCTTAACCTCTCTAATGTTGTTTGCCTGTGCGACTTTCAGCCTGTCTTGAGCTACACTAATGCACCAGTCACGACGCATCGATCACATTTCAACGGCCATACTGGAAGGGAAATACAATTGTCTTGTGTTCAGTGAGGTTTAAACCAGACTGAATTTTGCTTCTTCAAATCCAAGGTAGCAGCTGACACTGATATCCATTCCACAGCTGATGGCTAACTCTGATTAGCCATCTCTGATTAGCCAACTCTGTTCGTTTTTTGCATTATTTGATCAATAATAGATGTCACATGCGTGAATTGATTAGTTTGGATAAGTTGTCACTGCAGCACTGTAAGTTTAATGCCCATGTACGTAAATGCACCAATCTAAAGAATCTGATGTCGCCGCCATGTCTACTCCTCCATGTCTTGTGTGCTGTTTGCTCAAAGTAGGAGATGTTGCCTGTTTTAAAGACATCAATCAAAGTCTCATAATAACAGACTGAGCATGACAGAATGAGAGAGAGCCATTCATAACTCGGCTGAACTCCGCCGGTCTCTCTCAAAGGACTACAGCATGGGATAGTCCATCTCCCATGATTACATATGAAGTTCCCTGCATACATTTAGTTTTTTCAAAAACATCTTTTTTGAGTCTTTAATTTAAGGTAAACAGAAGAGATGAACACGTGGTTTTGATAAATTATAAAGTATTCCACTCCCTTGGCATCAGACTGTTATGCCAGTACCACATTGTAAAGGTAGCATTTATGATTAAGGTCATAAATAGCCAGAGAATTCACAATATATAGCCACTGTAAATACAAATATAGATGGCATCCAGTGAATGCAAATGAGGATCTTTGCATGCACACTCCACTATAACCAGTAGGTAGTGCTTTGTGACACACACATACACGTGTGCGTGTGTGGGTGTGTGTGTGGGTGTGTGTGTGTGTGTGTGTGTGTGTGTGTGTGTGTGTGTGCGCATGTACGTGTGTACACCTACATTACCTACTCTCCTCCTCTTCACTAATCTTGTGTAATTGTAGGTGAGAACAAAACAAGTGAGGGAACCTTTCCATTATTAGTGCGTGTGTGCCTGTAACCCCCTCCAGCATTTAGCACTGTACCATATGTAAACACACTTTGTCACTATGCCAGCATTATACTGTGTTTAAATACGAGAGTGTACACCATCTGCTTGTCTTATAGAAGTCATCATGTCTGTGAAACATATTTGTTTTTGTTTTTTTTACAGAACAATTTCAACCTTCAAAATGTAAAACTAAATGAAAAAAAAACATGGCTGTTCTTCTGCAGAGCAAAATAAAAACAAATAACACGATGACTATGATACCAGATACCTATGATTAAAATTGAAAGGGAAGTATCTACTAGGCAATTAAAATGGCCACACTAACAATTAATATCATGGGATGTACTGTATATTCTCAGTAATCTCACAAGTCACAAGCTAGCAATACACAATCAAATAAGTCAATTATTCTCAAGTAAAGATAGGAGACTATATCTAGACCTAAGATCTGAACTCTTAGAAAGCTCATTGCTTTATTTGGGCTATTCATGCAAAACATGCCAGCAGTGCATTTTCATGCATCTTGGTAGAGAGCTCCACGGTATCAGTGCTGTTATGTCACAGATGATAGGAAGGCAGTAAAAGTAAAATGAATTAACAAAGGGAACCTCTTTGGGCGGGTCATGAATGAATCTCCCTACCATCAGGTACGGTTATCAAAGAGCAAGCCTCACAGAGTCCAGCTCGGCGATAAGTAATCTCACAAGGGCAAGAGGCTAGCACACCGCTTGCAATGACACAAGGGACAAGACATGACTGTTAGACTGCGTTGCCCAACCAAACCCATACACACCCACATACACACACACATCTATACACTTGACACGTACACACTGACACTTACATACACATGCCTGTACACACGCACACACACGCAGGTAGCAGGTTAACCCTCTTTATCGTGGCGTACCCGGGAGCGATACTTCAGGAAGAGTGCTCTTCTCCTCCAGATCTGTGGGGAAACCAACCATCAGGGTGAGACTCAAGAGCGCCTAAGGGCCACACTCCAGTGCAGGATGACAGTCACTCCACCACAGGGCACCATTCAGGCCCAAGAGGGTCTACAGCATGCCAAGCACAGGGGGGCGCTGGATGAGCATCACGAGCAGGCAAGCACAGGAGCGCTGAAGCTAATTCACTGCCCATCATTCATCTGTACACACACACACACACACATACACACACACACAAACACACACACACACATACACACACACACACAAGTCTCTCCTGGTGGAATCATAATACTGACTGCCAATGCACTTGGAAAAATCTGTTCATTGCAGGGACTGCTCCCAAATGCCATGGAATATGAAAAATGTCTTATCCGCTTATCCCACACACACACATGCACACACTTTTTGACACCGTGGAGTAGCTCTGAAGTTTAGCACCATGCCCTTCAGAGTGTGTTAAAAGGTGAAAGCATGGGTTGGCCAGTGTGGATGGTCATCATCATCAACAACCTTCCACAGCGTGGAACAAGGCCATAAAATCATGGTGGTAAATGGAAACAACAGTAGAGATAATAACTCGCTTTGATCATGACATAGGCATAGTAAGAGAGAAGACAACGCAGGCCTTTAGGTTCAGGCCAGTTTCCACTGCAGGGTGTTTGAACTGTTTTTAACTCTTTTTAAACTCCATCCGACAAAAGAATTCCACTGCTGGGTTTCTCAGTTTGAGGGATTAGCTGGTTCCGCTTCAATTTGGGCCGCACACATTCCCATTGTGAAAAAGCTTAACTGATTAACACACACACACACACACACACACTCAAACACACACACACACACACACACACACACACACACACACACACTCAAACACACATGCTGTGCCCCCTTACCCCAGAGTAACTGGAGTGTTGGTGGAAAGACTCATGGTTGGGTTGTGAGCTCTCCCTCTCACACTGAACACACACGGTGTCTGAGGATTGGGAAGAGTGGACAGAGCCCTCCAGGTCTGAGCAGGACAGAGATGACTCAGACTTCACACACACACACACACAGGGAGAGAGAGAGAGACAGAGATAGAAAGAAGCGTATCCAGGGGACAGAGAGTGAGATAAAACAGTCAGACGGGCAGACAAATGGATGAAGAGAAGAGGTAAGAAGACAGAAAAAAGATTTTACTCCTTTGAAACTAACTGTCACATTTAAACTGTGACTGTGATTTACACCCAGGTTCATGAACACTGTCCACATTTTCAACTCTCTACAATGCCTCACTTTTAAGACCAACTCACTTCCATTAGAGAGTAAGGGTGCCGAGGGCCCAAGGGCAACATCAATAACCTACATTCATAAATACTTTAGGCATACAACCAAGCTGTCACTTGTGTGAGAAGATAGCAGTTGGGAAATCTTGAGTAATGGATTCTAATGGAAAATGGACTCTCTAATGAGTGCAGTCTAGCCCTGTTACACTCACGTAAGTAACCTTAGTAACTATCATATAGTGAAAAGGTGCATAACATCAGTGGACACATCAGTGACATGTCAACAAGGCAATAACATCGCTGTTTGAAAGGACAGAGACCAGTGATGTGGCATGGCTCTCTTCCATGGAGATAAAAAGCAGATCATGACATTGTGAAAATAAAACAACATTATGAGACTCTCCAGACAGCTCATGTAAACTGATTAGATCACAATAAGATAGCTGGCGTACGATGATCCTTCAACACACCATGCAGTAGGCAAAAGGGCATGAGCTATTGTGTGTGTGTGTGTGTGTGTGGTGTGTGTGTGTTAGTGCACTGATATTTACCCCATTGTGTTCATGCTCAGGAACCTCCTCACCAAAGGATTGTAACCGGCAGCCATTGTTGTCTTCTGCAGAGAGACAAAGAGAGAGTGACAGAGAGAGAGAGTGTGTGCGTGTATTTTAATGTCTTAGATAAAATATTCATCTGCTTTGTCACAATAATAAATATGGTGAACCAAACATTTTTTTTCCAGCTATCACACAATTTCAGTACAACCTGAAGCTAAAGATTCTAATACACTTATAAAAGCAAAACCTTGAGAGGTCACTTTTGTGTTTAATGGCATATTTCCCTCCGTATCAAAGGTTACATTATAATTAGAAAAGATCTTGCCCAGAATGCCACGAGCATCAGGAATAACCCAATCACCCCCAACCCCATTGCTCATCTTTCTGGAAGCAGCGTAGAGCAGTGCTAGGCCTCAGGATCAGGTGTCAAGGCATCTTGAGTCAGCACAAGCACACCCCTCTGCGTGTATATTTGTGTGTGTGTGTGTGTGTGTGTGTGTGTGTATTTCTGGGGACCCCAAGTCAGGGTTGAGTTGCACGACTGAAAATAGCCAACCTTACACATTATTTACATGCTGTAGACTACTTGTAGTATGTGTGTTTATGTATGTGTGTTTATGTATGTGTGTTTATGTAGGCATCCATTCGAGTTACCACAAAATATATCATGTGTACCACATCTCTTATCTGTCATGTCATTATGTCAACACCTGACAGACAACCAGAAATAAATAACCATATTTTTTGTGGCTATATCATTTATTCAGAAGGCTTTACTGATGCCTGGCCACGGGGGTTGTACTATGAGGACTGGTGCATGATGGGAGTTAAGCCGCAGCAACAGGGACACTTCTAAACACTGAGAGTTATGTCTACCATGCTCTACTAATTCACACCTACGCATTTTGTTAGATGTAAATCATCATATTCACTATCCAAAGTAAAGACAGTGGTTTGTTTCCTCCATTTCTATTGGCTGGACTGGGTCTGAATCAAGCAACTTCTTGGGCAACACTCACGGTCAACTTACATATTTATCAATGGCTGTCAAAGGCAAAAATGCCCCCTCCTTTTATAGGTTTTTTCACTGCAAATCTGCAGGGGAATGTTGTCCTCAATGTTGTCCCAGTGTATCACCAGTCTACAAACCCAGGGGGAGTGTTGGTATGGGTGTAATGCCACAGGAAGATCTCAACTAGCAACATAGCAACTAGTCATTTGGAACACTGAGCACAAATCTCGGCCTCTTCACTGGCTTGTTTAGGTAATGACAAAAATGCTAAACAGCTGATTATGGGCTAGATACCCTCAGGTTGCTGGCCTATCTCCCTGCTCCATGTGCTTATAATCTGCCTGTGGCGACTGAACAAGAAGGCTCTGTCTCTTAGCTGATAGACAGGGGACTGCATGACCACAAGGCTCGCTTCCACACGTCATACAACTGCAGGACAGCTGTTGCTGCTTGTTTACACACACACACCACACACAAGTGTCCCTGCATCTGTCTCTCACACACACACACACACACACACACACACAGCAATATGAACACAATTTGCCACTTAATACATACAATGACTCTACTTAATGCACATAAGATCTCGTACATTTGTCATACACATACTACCTACAAGGCTTGCTGCATCTGTCACACACAAGACACACAATAAACAGGAGTTCCTGTATGCCCCAGGCACATTATGTACAAGAGTTCCTGCATCTGTCCCACACACACACACACACACACACACACACACACACACACACACACACACACACACACACACACACCACACACACACACACACACACACATACACACACACACAACTTCCTGCATTTGTCATCCACACAAATGTAAGCTTCTGAGCCCTTCCACGCTGTTGGTATACTATCCAGTTCTACTTACTATAAGGACACTATGCAATACACTAAAAAAGACTAAGAAGATTCACAAGCCTAAAAGATTTCTGACTTACAAATTGCCTTTACATTTTTAAAAGGGTAATGACTCACACAAATAACATGCACAACATAATAATTTTTTTCATATCATAATAATGAGTAATAGCTATACTCATCCTAATAAGTAGGCTAATAATAATAAGAATCCATCACAGCCCTGTTGGATGATCCCATTGTACATGGTGATCACCACAGTGTCTAAACTGCCTCATATCATATTGCTAAATAGCTTAAACCCTCGATGATCAGCACTTCCACTGACTGACCCTGTCGGCAAGTTACTGTGAAACATACCAGTCTTACAAAATGTATTTTATAGCTGTTTGTGGAACTGATGCAATGATAACAGACAGATAACATTGCTTTCATTACATGCGCGCACAGTATGAAACTCAACCTTATTTATCTCAGAGCAACCATAATTATCGTGGAAAATAGCTTTAAAAAGGCAATCTTTTATTAATTAATCCTATCACAGAGATTCAAACCTATCACAACTTGGTAAGTGCCCTTTTCAACCCATGACCATTGAACTCCAACAAACACTGTGATCTCCAGACCCACACAGGTCACTTCAGACAGAGAGCAACTCTGTTGCAATCGTCAACAGCACAATAGGACAGTGACAAAGCAAAACATGACAAAGCCTCATGCGAGGCCTCCAGCCTCCTTTCAGCTGTTTGGTATAATCAAAACTGTGGCAGGCTGCCATTAGCTTTTACACAGAGAGCTTGTCCTGGGAGAGGAGTGGAAAGGACAGGAGTGGGATCATGACTGTTTAAATAAAAAAGCTGGGCATCCCCTCACGTGACTGTAATCTTTATTAGACTAATAACACAAGGCAAAGTCACAATTAATGAGTGATAGAAGTAAACAAACATGCTTAACTACATAATGTCATGACAAAAGCACACTTTCTGTTAGTTTTTAATTCATTAGTAATTAAAATACGCTATCTTTGGGGTAAGTCACAGGAATTTACACAGCTAAGGTCGTGGGCTAGTTCAATTTAATTAAATCAGGCTATCAGAATGAAAGAACCCTCTAATTCAGTATGTGGGTTGCTCTGCTTTTTAACACACTACATCTCTGAAAGACACAGACATGTGGAAGCCACTACTTACATCACTGTGACAGAAAACTTAGCTTTGTGGTCTAATGGTTCTCCTGAGTGGCATAATGCTAATGACATGCAGTGCAGACTGCACAATCAATCTTAAACAGGATTATAAATATGGTCACTATAATATGGTAATAACCAAGAGCTACAACTACAAACTCAAAGGCAAGGCTAATCCATGGAGTGAAGACAGCAAACTCAGCGACAAAGCCTACTTGCTGGGATTAAACTAGTCCTCAATCAAAACTTCTACATGTAGCCTAATC